>NW_015387332.1:108779-118233 GCF_001527695.2 Protobothrops mucrosquamatus
TTTGAAAAATATAGTTCAATGGTTCTGAGATCACATCTGCCAGTTCCTTGAGAACCCTGGGGTGTAATCCATCTGGTCCTGGTGATTTGAACTCGTCTAGGCTGGACAGGTGCTCACTTACCGTTTTCTTGCCTATCTTAACTTGTGTTTCTATTCTGTTTTTTATGGCACTATTTTTGGTAGGTTGGTCTGTTTTTTCCCTTTGTGTAAAGACAGATGCAAAAAACGAGTTAAATAGTTCTGCTTTCTCCCTGTTGCTTGTCACCTTCTTGCCACTTTACCCCACTAATGGACCAATCATTTCCTTCACTTTTTTCTTGTTTTTTACATGTTGAAAGAAGCTTTTTTTTGTTATTTTTGACTTTGGTCGCAAGCCTTAGTTCATTTTGAGCCTTAGGTTTCCTCACTTCATCCTTCCAGGCTCAGGCTATTTGCTGATATTCAGCTTTAGTTATGTGCCCCTCTTTCCACTTTCTATACTTGTCCTTTTTATCTTTCAATTTGTCAGAGAGTTCTTTATGCAGCCATGCTGGTTTCTTTTGAGAGCTGTTATTTTTCCTCTTTGTTGGTATTGTGCTAGACTGGGCTTTTATTATCTCACTTTTCAAAATTTCCCAAGCTTCTTGAGTTGTTTTCCCCTTGAGGATTCTCATCCATGGATGAGGGATAAGAGATAGAAGTAATATAGTATTGTTCATAATATATAAAATGTAAAAATATTGGGATGATATATGTGAATGAAAAGTTTGAAATTTAAAGGTAAATTAGACTGAAGAGAATTAGGACTAAGGAATGACTGAAATACTGGGGGGAATTAAGTGTAAGGACCCACTTCAATCCACATCTTAAGAAAGCAGAACTCTTGGAAATGGTTTCTTCCAACAGGGACTTTTATTAAGAGAAATTGATAGCAGGCATGATAGACAGGATCTGACGGATTCCCTTACAATTCGATGTTTTAAAGTGTCCCTAAGCAGCCCCCCACCCCACAGTTCTTCCGGGCGATTCAAACCGGCAGATTTCTAAGTGTTAACTCCAGGAAAGATAACATCAATCCGGCTCCGTTGGCAGATTATTCAACATCTCCTCACACAGATCACGGATGCAGCATCTTTCCCTCCCCCTTTCTCTCGCTGGCCGGTAAGGAGGAGAAGTTCAGAGGGGCATAGGATGAAAGGCAAATGGTTACATTGTTATGGTTAGCAGACCCGAAGCAAATCAACAAAAGGTTACCGTGTAGTGAATAGAGGAAGTGAAAGTAATAAAAACTCCATGCATACCCCCCTCCCCCTTAGTAGTATGACAGGATCCAGGAGAGAGTAAGAATTGGTTTTATATCACAGAAGATAGATAGAAATGAAATATAACTGGATTCTGACATCCTGCCCCCCTTAAAAATAAGAGAGATCCACCTGTAAAGAAAACAAAACAGGACTAAAAGTTAGTCTGGCTTGTTAGAATACTCTGTATGAAACTTCTTTAATAGCTTCGGGGCTCTGACATGACGTTTATGGACCCACTCGTTTTGTGAGGAGGGGAGGTGTTTCCATGCTACTAGGTATTGAGTTGTCCCATGATATCTCCTAGAGTCTAGGATTTCCTTTATGTCGAAGTGTTGTTCTCCTTCCACCATGATTGGAGGTGGTGGTGGAGGGGAATTTTTGGCCGTAAGGTTGACTGTTGTTCTCTTTTCAGCAAACTGCAGTGAAAAATTGGGTGTATTTGCCTGAGATTTTTGGGTAATTCTAATTCTACTGTTACTGGGTTTATGATTCTTTTAATTGGAAAAGGCCCTATATATTTTGGTCCAAGTTTTTTACAGGGTTGTAGGGATTTTAGGTATTTTGTAGACAAATATTCCATTTCTCCTATAATGAATGGTGTGAGTTCAACTCTTTTTTATCTTCTTGTGCTTTGTATGCTTGCCTAGCTTCATCTAGGGCTTTTTTCACTATTGGCCAGGTGTTTTGTAATTGTTCTATCCATTCTTTCAGTGATGGGATTGCCGGTTCGTTTGGGATTAGTTCTGGCATGGGGTTGAAACTTTGACTGGTAGCTATTTGAAAAGGAGTGTAACCTGTGCTGGAGTGGACTGCATTATTGTAGGCAACTTCTGCGAAAGGGAGTAGGTCCGTCCAATTCATTTGCTGGAAATTAATAAAGCATCTTAAGTATTGTTCAAGTACTGAGTTAGCTTTCTCAGCTTGACCGTTCCCCTGAGGATGATGACTAGATGTCAGTCCCTGAGTGGTCCCTAAAAGGGATAAAAATTCCTTCCAAAATGCAGATGTAAATTGCACTCCCCTATCAGATATGATGTGTTGGGGTGCCCCATGCAATCTGTAAATATGCTGCACGAAAAGTTTCGCTAAGGCTTTTGCGGTGGAAATCTTTTGGAAAGGGATAAAGTGCACCTGTTTGGAAAACAAGTCCGTGACCATCCAGACAACAGTATTCTCATTGCTTTCTGGTAATTCCACTATAAAATCCATGGCTATTTCCCTCCAGGGGGCTGAGGGAGTCGCCACTGGTTGTAACAGTCTGGGCGATTTCCCTTGCAACCTCTTAGCAGTCCTGCACATTGGGCAGCTGGCCACGTAATTTTCTATGTCCTTTTTCATGGATGGCCACCAAAATTGCCTTTTAATTAAGTGTAATGTTTTTACAAATCGAAAATGCCCTGCTGATTTTGTGTCAAGGCACAGCTGCATGAATGTGCAGCTGTGCCTTGAAAGAACAATATATATATATAATTGGTATATATAATTTTCCCCCCACCCAAGGCAATCCATCTTTAATTGTGCACATGTGTCTATTTTTCTGGAACCATTCATCTGTTTCCAAAGTTTTCCGTAATTCGATTTCAGTTTGGCTACCCAGCTGCGGTTTTAATTTAGCCTGGGCTCTGGTAGTTACTGGCGCTGCCAGTTGTGGTTCCGCCATAAGTGGTTTAGAATCGGTGGCTCGCGTGCTGTTATATTGGGGCATGCGAGACAGTGCATCTGCCAAGACGTTCTTTCCCCCCGGCAAGTACTTGAGCGTAAAGTGGAATTGGTGAAAATGCTGGGACCAGTGGGCTTGCTTGGGGTTGAGCTTCCTGGGTGTTTTCAAGGCTTCCAGGTTTTTGTGGTCTGTCCACACCTGAAAAAGAATTTTATTCCCTTCAAGGAACTGGCGCCAAGTAAGTAATGACCAACGTATACCGTATGCCTCTTTCTCCCACACTGGCCAGTGCTGTTCCGTTTCGGTGTGTTTCTTGGACGTATATGCACATGTTTGCAATACCCCTTCATCGTTTTCTTGTAATAGTACAGCCCCCACTGCCACATCACTTGCATCCGCCTGTATTACGAAGGGCTTATCCATGTCTTGATGCCTCAGTACGGGTTTGGCAGAAAAAAGTCTCTTTAATCTCTCAAATGCCGCTTTGCATTCCATTGTCCATTTTAGTGGCTGGCTAGGTTTCATTGAGGAGTCTCCCTTCGTTTTTAGTAAGTTCGTGAGGGGCAGGGCTATCTGGGTAAATGAGTTTGCGAAACCCAGGAAACTTTGCAGCTGCTTTCTTGTGCGAGGTGGTGCCCATTCTAATACTGCTCTGACCTTCTCTAGGTCCATTTCAATGCCCTGTGGGGATATGCGATAAGCCAGGTAGTCTATTCTTTCCTGGTGGAATTCGCATTTCGATAATTTGGCATATAGGTGGGCAGCTCGCAGTTTCTTTAAAACCGCTCTGACTAGGTTGACATGTTGCTCTTTGGATTCGGTGAAGATAAGGATGTCGTCTAAGTAAACCAGAACCCCCTTAAATAGGTGCTCCCTTAGTACCTCGTTGATTAATTGCATAAATACTGTGGGGGGCCCTTGTAGTCCAAATGGAAAAACTTTGAATTGGTAGCACCCCATTGGGCAATTAAATGCGCTTTTCCATTCATCCCCTTCCTTAATTCTAATGCGGTAATACGCTTCGGTTAGATCTAGTTTAGTGAAAATTCTTCCTTTCGAGAGGTGGGATAACATGTCCTTCATGAGGGGTAGAGGGTATAGCTTGCTTTCACTGATTGTATTCAATAGGCGGTAGTCTACGCATAAGCGTAAAGTGCCGTCCTTCTTGTCTCTAAAGAGAACCGGGGCAGCCACTTTAGGCTTGGCAGATTCGATGAATCCCCTTTCTAGGTTTTTATTTATGAATCTTTCCATTTCCTCCTTCTCCTTAGGGCTCATGGAGTATAGTCTGGGCTTCAGGAGTTTTGCCCCGGGCTTGAATTCTATGGCACAATCCGTGAGTCGGTGAGGGGGGAGCTTATCCGCCCTCTCCTCACTGAAAACTTCAACAAGATCTCGGTATTCCTCTGGTATTTCGGGTAGCCCCTTTTCTTCTCCCATGGATGCTTTTTCCGTTATTAATTTTGGTAGGTCCCCTTGGGGTTTTAAGTCCGTAGGGTCCCCCTTCGGGAAATTGATTTCTGCCGTCCTCCAATTAACCCAGGGGTTCCATTTCTTTAACCATTCCATCCTTAGGATCATCGGGCATTCCATGCCTGGGGTCACTACAAACGTTATGTCTTCCTCATGTTTGCCCAGGGATAGGTGGACTGGTAAAGTGGCTAGGGTAGCTGGCACCCCCCCTGCTATGGACTCATCTAACTGGCCAAATGAGATTGGTTGTTTTAGCCTCCTCACCGGAATGCCCAAATTCCCCACTAGCGTCGGGCTAATGAGGCAGCGGGTGCAGCCAGAGTCTATTAAGTCTTTCACTTTGACAGCTTCGGGCATGGAGGCAGCTAATATAGTCACTGTCTTGAGGATGGGTGCAATGGATCCACTTACCAGGGGTTCGTCCTCTGAGCTGTCGTCCGTGGTGTCCACCAGCCCTGCGGTGTAGGCTGGAGTTCCCTCCCCACGTTGGCCAGAGCTTGGGGACTCCACAGCCTCTATTGCTGTCATGGCGGGTTCTTTTGGCTTCGCTGGGGACTTCCCAGATTTCCCGGTCGGTGATCGGTCTGGGTTGTGCTGAGGGGCTTTCAAGCGGCATTCTACGGCCCGATGCCCCTCTCCCGCTTTGAAGCAGCCCGTTGGCTTCTTGGCTGTAGCCAGTGGCTTGGCTGGCTCGCACGTTGGCTCAGGCGGCGAGCGGTCCCATGATTTTCCTTGGCAGTGCCTCTTCAGTAGGTCGATCTCTGCTTCCTCTGCCAGGACGTACCATTCGTCGAGTTGGTGTGGGTCCCCTCGGGGCAGGCAAGCATCATATAGGTCGTAGTTTAGCCCGTCTTTGAAATGACTAAGGAGGATGTCTTCCGGCCAGTTCAGTTTGCTGGCAATGGCCCGGAATTCTTGCGTATATTCGGCTACCGGGCGTCTGCCTTGCCTCACCATTTTGATTCTTTCGCGGGCTTTGCGATCAGCCAGGGGGGTCCTCAAACCGCCTTCTCAGAGAGGACATGAAATGGTTGAAATCGTTGAGCTCTGGGGCATCGGAATCGTGCAAATTCACCACCCAATCTGCGGCCGGTCCATCCAGAGCGGATTGCACGATACGGATGCGGGCTTTGTCGCTAGGGATGTGCCACCCATATCCCTCCATGTAGCTGAGGACTTGGGTTAGGAAAAACCCCAAGCGTGTCGGTTCCCCCTTGAATTTCGCGTTCAGCGGTGGGAGTCTTTGAATGGATCGGTGCCTTCGCCGTCGGTGGTATTGTCTTCCATCCAGATCGCCATACGCGGGACGGTGGGGAGTGGGGTTTGCTGAAATGGCCGCTACTGGATCAGCGGACGTCCCCGGGACTACAGGTTCCAATTCCCCCTCAGTGTCTTTCCAGCTGGAGCTCCAGGTGCTGGTGCAGCCGCGGGGCTCAGAATTCTCCTCCCCTAGAGAGCCGAGGGTTCTTTTCATCAGGTCGATAGCGTTCTCTAGGATCCAGTTCGAGTGCTGTGCCCAACTTCCTTCCTCTTTGCTAACGTGCAGGGATTTCTCTGTCTCCTGCTTCCATTCTGGTTGGTGGGGGCCCCTAACCCTAACCCCAGGTTGCTACTTACTGCAGATCCTGTCTAATGTAAGGACCCACTTCAATCCACATCCTAAGAAAGCAGAACTCTTGGAAACGGTTTCTTCCAACAGGGACTTTTATTAAGAGAAATTGATAGCAGGCATGATAGACAGGATCTGAGGGATTCCCTTACGATTCGATGTTTTAAAGTGTCCCTAAACAGCCCCCCACCCCGCAGTTCTTCCGGGCGATTCAAGCTGGCAGATTTCTAAGTGTTAACTCCAGGACCGTTGGCACGATCATTCAACATCTCCTCACACAGATCCCAGATGCTGCATCTCCCCCCCCCCCCCCCCCCCCCCCNACAGATCCCAGATGCTGCATCTCCCCCCCCCCCCCCCTTTCTCTCACTGGCCGGTAAGGAGGAGAAGTTCAGAGGGGCATAGGATGAAAGGCAAATGGTTACATTGTTATGGTTAGCAGACCCGAAGCGAATCAACAAAAGGTTACTTTGTAGTGAATAGAGGAAGTAAAAGTAATAAAAAACCCCATGCATACCCCCCTCCCCCTTAGCAGTATGACAGGATCCAGGAGAGAGTAAGAATTGGTTTTATATCAGAGAAGATAGATAGAAATGAAATATAACTGGATTCTGACATTAAGCTTAAATAAGAACTTTGAAAATAAGATATATAGTGATTTAACAAATTAACTTTTACAAATATAAGTGAAATATAAACTGATCAGAGAAGATGTTATAGGTAGATGTCATAAGATAGATAAGCAGTATAGTATTTTTATAATGCATGAAATATGAAAACATTGTGATGGTGTATCTAAATGGAAAATCTGGATATTTAGATGATTAATATTGAGCAAATTATGACTGATAAGAATTGTTTGAATATTAAGGAGAAACTAAACTTAAATAAGAACTATGAGAATAAGATATATGGTGAACTAATAAGAAAAATAATACAAGTTGATAAGAAAAAATGTCATACATGGATGTTATTATTTGTACAAACATAAAAAAATGTTTATATTTAACCATTTATGCATTGAAAATATTAAGAATGATATTTAAGGTTGAAGGAGAATACTATTGGGAGAAGGGAAGATCAAAGAAATATACTATTAATTAATATACTAATTATGGAATTACAAAAATTAATTATTATTGCCTGTTAATTAACTACTACTGATTGGTTTTTTTTCAAAATATATGAACCAAGACAACACGCTGTACACTAGGCACTAAGGATTCTTATTGTAAAAAAAATCAAAACATTTCTAAAAAAAAAAAAAGCACCTCCGCAACACTCATCTTCTTCCCAGAAATCTTGCTTCAAATTCCCTTCCTCTTCTCAGCTCCTCCAGGAAAACATTTGGTTGCTGTAAACAAACACACGTGCCCTCCCTGTTCCTGTACCCTAGAGCTTCCAATGAAAATGAGCTACTGAAGCTACAGTTGCAATATAACATATAGCTAGCCTCCTAACAATTATTGAGGAACAAAGGCTATCTTTTTGTTACATAACACTGTTTCCATTTAATGTTTTCATTTACAATTTGTTTTTGACATGTTCATGATCTGTTAGGATGGGTAAACAAGATGGTTTAAACAGTTTCTCCTATAAAAAAATAACAAATAACTGAACTAGGTAGCTTTGGAGGACCACATCTGAAGGTATTTCTATGCAATCTGGGTTTCTAAAGAAAATTGTAAGGGAATCCTCATTTGATCCACATTCAGGTTGTTAGTTATTACTTATTTGTTTTGTCCTTGGTAAATTAAAACTGCATTTAAAAATGACTAAATTTCTCATGATTTTCCTACCAAAGTGTGGAAAGATCTGAGAAACATTGTCTTTTGGTTTGCTATGTGAAATGTAGCCTCTGTCAGACCCCCAAACCCCTCGCCTATTCTCTTTTGTCTTCTATTCTTTTGGGGCCTGCCATTCTGTTGGGGGGAGGGGGTGCATGGGGGATTATGTTGGTAACTTTTGCTTTCCTCTTTCTTTGTCTGGCCTCCTCCCTTTGAGTATGGAATGCGTCTTCTTACCTAGGAGACAGTTGCAAGGAAACGAAAGCTGGAGAAGACCTTGAGATGCCCGCCTACCATACCAGTCAGCCGGCCATCAAGCCACCTGTGGATTGGCTGGAGTTCAAACGGACATTATGACTTTGGTGGGAGGGGGGAGGGGGCATATTGCTTGCTTTAATTATATCATTCACGTGGGCTTTTCTTCAGATCTCGCCTTACACTCCCTACTGTCACTAGTCCCTAATAAAAGTTCCTTTTGAGACAATGCCTGTTTCAAGAGTTCTGCTTTCTTGGGTGATTAGTTGAAGTGGGTCCTGACAGAAGGAGAGAAATGCATAGTACTCATCCCAGAGAAGTAAACTGCTCTACCGGGGGAGTTGTGACCAAATTTTTGATGGAGGAGTTCCAGGCAGCGCAATGGGCCGAAGACCTCCTCAGCCTTGAAGCCAGCGAAAGCCTCTCCAGGGACCTGGAAGCGGCTGGACCATCTGGTGAAGAAGTTCGAGCCAGATGGTCACTCGGAGTTGGAAAAAAGGAAGGCTGGGAGGAGAAAGCCCCGAAAGTCACCTTTTGGTATGTTCTCCTTCCAAGATAAGTTTCATTTCAACCATCTTTATATATATATATATATATATATATATATATATAAAACAGATCCCTGAAGACAGGGATATATATATATATGTTTTTCAAAATTTGGATTGCTAACAAAGAATTAAGGGAGTACTGGGATAGCTATTTCTAACCTTATTTGGTTTTCATCAGCCAGACATACCCTTCCGAGATTCGAACCTGGGCTGTCTGCATGTTAAGCAGAAGTATTAGCCCCTAGGCCACAGGCTCTTTCCAAATTTTGAAAAACACATATGATGTCGCAGTTAAGCGACTGCTGCCTGTGGATGGCTCTGGATTGAGCTGATGCAGGCAAAAGACTTCTCTCTCTCCCATATTTGGGCTGACAGGGTGTTCAAAAAGCACTCATCCTCATATATATATATATATATATATATATATATATATATATATATATAAAAGACAGATCCCTGAAGATGCCGGCAGAGAGCCGGTGAAAGCTTGGATCATTATTTATTAAAACTTTTTAAAGTTTTTACTTTTCCTGGTGCTCATTGTTGTCTGCATGTTTTTATCATGGTGTGAGAGTGCATGCAGATAGAGGTTTGTGTGTGTTTTCTTCTGGTAGATGGTGACACCTTCATAATCTGACCACATGGGAAAGAAAAACTGGACAACTTCCTCACACACCTCAACAGCCTACACCCCAAAATACAGTTCACCATGGAAACAGAAGCTAATAACCAACTCCCCTTCCTGGATGTCCTAGTCTACAAGAAATCCAATGGCTCCCTAGGACACACCATCTACCAGAAGAAAACACACACAAACCGCTATCTGCACGCACTCT
>NW_015387332.1:118949-124044 GCF_001527695.2 Protobothrops mucrosquamatus
AATGAAGCTCACCATCTCAAATCCCCCTGCAACTCAGACTAACCTGAGCACAACAAAGCCCCCACCCAAACAGAACACTCCCCCATCCAATCAGAGCACAGCCAACCCCCCATCCAATCAGAGCACAGCCAAGCTCCTTAACCAATCAGAACACACCTCCACCCAATCAGAACACAGCCAAGCTCCCACCCAATCAGCTGAAACCCCACTGGCAGTTAAAAGGAAGAAACAGCTGCAATCGCACACTACTCTCAGAAGCACGAAGCTGAAGACACCAGCCTGAAGATGACGAATGTGACTTCGTCGAACCGCCGCCAAGACACTTCCAATTTTACGTGGGAGAAAACCCGAATATCCAAAGACCTACATATATATATATATATATATATATATATATATATATATATATATATATATATATATATATATATATATATATATATATATATATATATATATATATATATATATATTCGGAAAAAACCACAAACTGAGAGACCACCAGGAGATTAAAAAACTATAAAAGTTTTAATAAAGTTAAAACACCTACCTTTCGCCGGCCTTCTGCCAGCATCATCAGGGTGACTAGCAATCAATGGGATGGCTATTTATAGGAGTGGTGCCTTTTGCACCCGACTCCTGGACCTCGTGACCGGGCCCAAACGATCTTCCTGCGTTCGGCTCCTAATCGTCGTATCGCAAGCTGACACGCTCTTGCCTCCCTCTTCCCCACCCCTGTTCCTTCCCTGCTTTGCTCGTACGCCGGGGGGGGGGAAGCAGTTTTGCACACAGGGCACCTCTTTGTTGCCCATTGTCCCCCTCTCTCTTCCTAGCCACATGCATTCCAACTTTCTTCCCACCTTCCTCGTTACCCGTGACCCTACCTACCATCTCATTCACACCTTGCGCCCCCACCACCCCAGATCCCATTCCCTCACCCCAAGTCACTCCCAACCGCCTCCTCTCCTCCTTCCTATCCCCAGCCTCACAGTTCGATCCTTCGTCCATGGGTGTGCGTGTGACGATTACACCCAAGCCTCCCCCCGAACTTTCCCGACGGGAGGTCGCTGGCGGTGCAAAACGCGCCCCAATGTTCATCCCCGCGGCCTCACCACTAGCCTTCCCCTGCGGCCCCCCTGGTGCGGGGGGAGTGCTCCCTTCCTCATACACACGTCTCTCCCTTCCTCGTGAGTGCCCATTCCCCCTCAACGCAGCCATGGGTAAGTCTTGCTGTTCACTCTCTCTACCCTCGCTTCCAATCCCCGCTATGGAGTCCCTCCTCCCTTCTTTCTCCTCCCCCACACATCCATGCCTAACCCCCTTCTTCACCCCCAGGGGTTTCCTCCTAAACACCACGTCACCAAACTCGTGCTCTAACGTCCCCTTGTCACCACCACCCTCAACCTCCCCCCCCAGTCTCTCGTCCATGGCGGCGTGCCTAACAACTGCATCGGAATTTGCATATATATATATATGTCAATGATAATACTAAAAATATGATCCCTGGGTATATTCATATTCAAAACAAGCAAATAAACGTGAACACCAGGGAAAATCTTAAACTACAAAAGTTTAATACAATCACCAAGCTTTCGTCGGCAAACTGCCGACATCGTCAGGGCTTAAAGTGAGGGAGAACGCACTGCACCTAGACAACCTGAGTGGGGCAAGGGAGGAGATGACAGGAATACACAATTGAAGGATACGAGAGATACAGTCAATCAAAAAAAGGGGGGGAAATACCCCGCCCGACCCTAAACTCAGCGAAGGGAGGATGTGCGATGTCACACGCATAGACAAGAGATGCAGGAAAAGAGCAACCGCTAATGCAAGAGCTACGGCCGGAACACAGCTTATTCAATCAGGTCCGATGACGAGGTCCAGGAGCCGAGTGCAGACCTTGATCAGCCTATAAAAGGACTATCCTATTGACTAGCATTTTAAGCCCTGACGATGTCGGCAGTTTGCCGACAAAAGCTTGGTGATTGTATTAAACTTTTGTAGTTTAATATTTTCCCTGGTGTTCACGTTTATTATTATATTATATTATATTATATATATTATATATATATATACATATACATACATACATACATACATACATACATACATACATACATACATATATATATATATATATATATATATATATATATATATCAATAATAACATTAAAAATACGAATCCTGGGTATATTCATATTCTGAACAAATAAAATAAACGTGAGCACCAGGAATATTATAAACTGAAAAAGTTTAATAAAATTACCAAGCTTTCGTCGGTACACTACCGACATCGTCAGGGTTAGATGCTAGTCAGTGGGAGAGTTTCTTTTATAGGTTGTTCAACATTTGCACCCAACTCCTGGACCTCGTCATCGGTCCTAATTGATTAAGCTGTGTTTTGGCAGTAATTTTTGCATAAGTTGTTGCTCTTTTCTTGCATCCCTTAACTGTGTGTATGTCACCATCTACCTTCCCCTCGCAGAGTTCTGGGTTGGGGGAGCTCCCTCCCCCCTTTTTTTGGTTGGTCGTGAGTTCTGTGTCTCTCAGGTGTTTGTTTCTCTCGTAGCTTCTCTCTCTCTGCCCAGGCTGTCCGAATGCCATGTAATCTCTTTCCCTTTCCTCCTTTTCGTGTATTTCACTCACCCCCCTGTTGTTCTCTATCGCCTGGGGCTGTATCTCAGGTATTTCCTCCTGTTTCCTATCCTCCCTCCTCCTCTCACTACCTGCCTGGCCCCAATCCCTGCGGGCATCGTCTCGTCTGATTTCTATTGTCTCCCCCCCATTCTTGATGTTCTCCGCTCCCGTGTCTTCTTGAGTGCCATTACATAGTTCCCGCTGGCGCAATCGAGTTGCCATCGCCGGGTGGGCTACCGGCGCCATCCTCCCCTTCCTCCGGCACGTTCGAGTTGTCATTGTTCTAATCTGTTCTCTCGTGTCATCTCCGGTTTCCCCGTTTTCTATGGGCATCGGTCGGCTCAATCCAGGTGTCTCCTCGTTAGGGAGGCGCGGGGGAGCTCTTGATATGTGAGATGTTACTCTCTTGTCTCCTGGTAGTCCTCTCGTTGTTTGGGAGCGTGTGCGCATCCCCGCGGTTGGAGATCCTCTCGGTCGTTGACCCTCGTTAGGGAGGCGCGGGGGAGCTCTTGATACGTGGGATGTTACTCTCTCGTCTCCTGGTAGTCCTCTCGTTGTTTGGGAGCGTGTGCGCATCTCCGCGGTTGGAGATCCTCTCGGTCATTGGCTGCATTCCATTTGAGCGTTCGCAGGTTGTTGGGGGGAACTCACCTCCTCCACGGTCCCTGCGGTCTCCTTCCTTGAAACGTTCAATGCAGGGCTGGATTGCCTCCAATGGGATGGGTGATTGCGTGCACTCCATGCCCTTAATGTTAGGTGTGCTGGACAAAGGTCGATATGCCGGTTGATTGAGTCTTTGTCAGAAAGCCAGGCTTCCTTAAGTAGCCGGCCTCCTTTTGTGCTGTCGCTAGCCAAAATATATACTTTGTCAAAGTCAAACCGGTGGCCAGATTCCACCATATGCGCCCAAATCTGCGAATGCTGCTCGCCCCTTTTTACAGCCAATCTGTGTTCGTGGACCCTAGTTTTCACCCTCTTAGAGGTCTCCCCCACGTAGTTGTTAGGGCAGTCCTTACAGTTGATCTTATACACGACTGCCGATTTTTCCATGTTGGGGAGTGGGTCCTTGGGACGCATGATTTTAGCGCGTAATGTCTGGTTGGGTCTATGGGCCACCTTCACATTGTGGGGTGCCAGTAATCTGGCTGTCGCCTCTGAAACATTGCTAATATACGGAAGGCTGACACGTGTCGCCTGTGATGATGATTCATCCATGTGTAGGTTCCCCCGGGATTCAGGGGGCATGCTGTGGCGCTTAACAAACCTTGCAGAGTAGCCATTGTGCTTGCATATGCGGAAGAGGTAGTTTCTTTCTTCTATTTTGGCTCTAGTCGTATTGCAGTGGGAGTCCACCCGTTTGAACAGTGTTCTAATGCAGCTAACTTTATGGGCCACAGGATGGTTGCTTCTATAATGGAGGATTCTATCTGTGTGTGTTGGCTTACGGTATACCTTCGTACTCAGGGCTCCATCCAGTTGGCGGTGGACCAACACATCTAAGAACGCCAATGAGCCCTGGCTCTCCTCCTCCATCGTGAATTGAATGTCCGGGTATACTCCCCCCCCTGATCTGGTTCTCCTCCCCCCCTGATCTGCTCATCCACACACCGTTCTTGCCTTCCATCATCCCCTCCTGTCGATCCTCCTGTCCCTGTGTATAAATTCGTTTAGGGCCAGAGACAGGAGGATCGACAGGAGGGGATGATGGAAGGCAAGAACGGTGTGTGGATGAGAAGATCAGGGTGGGGAGGAGAACCGGAGAAGGGGGGATTGACAGGCATGGATGATGGAAGGCAGGAACAGCATATAGATCGGCAGGTCAGGGGGGGAGGAGAACTGGAGAAGGGAAGTTTGACAGGAATAGGTTGGAAGGGGTATCCTGTAAGGAGCAGGAGAGAGCGATTGGAAAGCACACCAGCAGCAACAGCACGGGGAGGGAGAGGCCTGGCAAGGATGACAAGGGAAAAGAGTGCAGAATTGGAGTGCAAAAAAGAGAGGGCGGGACGACTAAGGCAATTACAGTCAATCAGGAAGAATGGCCCTATCACACGGGCTATGAGTAAGCAGTTAGATCAACAAGGGTATAAAAAGAACCTCCCCACCCCCTGAGCCTCACTCTGAGGACGCTGGCCGAGGACCAGCGAAAGCTAAGTTGTTTTTTAACTTTGTATATAACTGTTTTTATTGTTTTAAGTATTGTTTTAACAATAAACAACTGGTTTGTACCTCTCCCAGAGATCGTTGATTGCATCATTGGATATATATATATATATATATATATATATTAAAAATAACACAAAAAACATACATATGACTCCTGGGAGGATCCATAGCACAACAAGAAGTAAAGAACACCAGGAGAAGAAGAGACTCTAAAAATATTTGATGGTAAAAACCAACATGACAAATACTGGTTAAAACCTACAAAATTATTAAAAGAAATCTACAAAAATTGA
>NW_015387332.1:126149-127605 GCF_001527695.2 Protobothrops mucrosquamatus
AATCCACAAGGTCCTCAGGGCGGAGGTTGTCCTGCTGACGTCCAGGCTCCTTCCGATAAAGGAGATCTCTGATGGTACCTACCGCGAGATCCTGGGGAATGGAGGTGAAGAGGGAGACCACATCAAACGAGACCATGGTCTCATCCTCATCCACCTTCAAGTCCTCTATCTTACTGATGAATTCCTCCGCTGATTTAACCGTAGTGGAGTTGTCCTGGACCAGGTAGCCGATGCGATTACTGAGCCATGTGGCCAACCCTGAGGTAGGAGTGTTCCTGAACGCCACGATGGGGCGTAAAGGGACACCTTCCTTATGGATTTTGGGCAAGCCATAAAACCTGGCGAGTGCCATATCCCCAGGGCGGATGCGCCCTAGGGTGTCATCACTGATTCTATTTTTACGCTTCAGGGCATTGAGTACTTTGTTGGTAGAGTTCCTAAGTGTGGTCGTGGGATCATGAGAAATGACCCTGTAAGAGGTGGTATCTCCTAGGAGCTCCAGGGCTTTGTGAATGTACTGGGCCCGGTCCATGACCACAGTAGCCCTGCCTTTATCGGCCGGCAAGATGGTGATAGACTCATCCTTCCTAAGTTGATTGAGGGCCTCAAACTCCACTCTGGAGAGGGCCTGGAATTTCGTGTGGCCCATGAGCAGACCCGTCACCTGTAATCTGACCAAGTCTCTTACCTCTGCTTCCGGCCCAATACGGTGCATAGTCGACTCTAGTGATGCCATAAAGTCCAAATTGCGTGCATCGTAAACGTTACACCCAGCATCCCGTCTTAATAGGGTGATTTGTGGCTGGGTGAGCATTTTACTGGAGATATTATGAATCAATCTTTCATCTGGAATCCCTCTATCCGGTTGTTGGAGTCTAAGGGCCCTGCCGAAGAGCCTGTCCGTAGCTCGCCGGCTGGCCTCGTTGGCTACAAACCGGATATGTTGTTGCAAGCTCCAGAAATGTTGGTTCGTAAGTGTTAGTCGGCATTGTTCACGGTAAGCTAGCCCACTCTCTTTGAGTTTATTAATCCGCCGGTGGAGGTCATTAATAATGGCGCGTATAGTCTGTGATTGAAAGCGTCGAACCGCCCGGTGGCATTCAAATGACTCCACGGCCGGTTTTCTTCTCAAGGACTTTGGTACAAGTTGATACTTTAGGCAATGATGTAAAAAGGCCATTTTTCGGTAATTATCCGAGATTCGGCGTGTGAGCTTCTCCCACCGCGTGGCTCCGAGCAAAACTGCCCTACCATAATTATTAAAAATAACACAAAAAACATACATATGACTCCTGGGAGGATCCATAGCACAACAAGAAGTAAAGAACACCAGGAGAAGAAGAGACTCTAAAAATATTTGATGGTAAAAACCAACATGACAAATACTGGTTAAAACCTACAAAATTATTAAAAGAAATCTACAAAAATTGAAAACCTAGCTTTCGTTGGCAAACTG
>NW_015387332.1:131070-134430 GCF_001527695.2 Protobothrops mucrosquamatus
CAATGACAGGTGAGAGGGGTGATCCCATGGGTGCTCCTTCTATTTGTTTGTATTTTTGTCCGTTGTAGATGAAGTATGTGTTGGATAGGCAGTGGTTGGTCAGATCTAGGATGTGCTTGGGGGGGTTATATTTGTTTTGGATAGCTGTCAAGGCTTCTTTGATTGGCACTTGGGTGAAGAGGGATATGACATCGAAGCTTACGAGTAGGTCACTGGGCTGTAAGTTTTGTTTCTTTATGATCTCTATGAACTGGAATGAGTTTTTGACATATATATATATGTTTTTTTTATAATCACAATTCTTGCTGCAGTTAATATATGTAAAATTAAATATATACACTCTTTCTCATAATTACCTACAATTATGCCTAACAAAAATAATTCTGCCTTAAACTCTGTATGTTTTTTTGTCATTTTCTCTAACCATGTATGTATTCTTAACCAAAATCTTTTAGCTTTAGAGCATGTCCACCTCACACCACCAAAGATGGTAATAAGTGCCTGGTTTTTGTTTACATTTCCAACAATTGCTTGATATATTTTTAAACATTTTTGCTAACCTCACAGGTGTTAAATGCCATCTATAAAACAGTTTATATAAATTTTCTTTGTACGCTACCGCTTTTGTTATTTTAGAATTTCTTTCCCAAAGGCTTTGCCATTTTTCTAGTTCTATATTATATCCAAAATTCTTTGCCCATGTTATCATTGTTTCTTTATCTTGTTCCTCTTCCATCTTTAAACTTAGCATATATTTATATAGTTTCTTAATCAATTTTTCATCTGATGTCAGTAATATCTTATCAAATTCTGTCTGTTCTTTATAGAATCCAGATATTTTAACATCTTTTTCATATCTCGTTTGGAATTGCAGATATGGCCACCATGATAAGTCAATACTCTGTTCTTCTAGTTCTTGTCTATGTTTTAATTTTCCTTCTTTATTCAAAATGTCTTTATAAGTCACAATTTTGTCATAGTTTATTAAGTTTGGGTGAACAAACGCTTCCATTGTTGAAAGCCATCCAGGTATTTTCATACAGATTTTTGCTTTTATCTTTTCCCATTCTATCAAAAGTGTGTTTCTTATGTAGTGATATTGAAAGTATCTGTGAATTTTATTTTTCCTGTACCATAGAAAGGCATGCCATCCAAGTTGTAATACTGACCTGCCATCTTGATGAGCTGCTCCTCCTTCTGTCACAATCTTGACAAATATGCCAAGTTTTTCTAGACCCATATCAGCTCCAGCACCCATTCCAATAATACTGATCCCAAGACCCTCAGAATCTGCATGAGAAAAAGGAAGAGGTGTATTGCATTAAAATATGAGGTGCCAAGTCTGAAAGTTACCAGAATCTGCTAATAAATCCAATGAAATCTACTACTGCAAATTTCCTCATAAACTACAGGGGAATTGTTCCTGGCTCTTTGAAGAGAAATTGGCTATGTTCAATCAACATGTTTAATCAGGTCAGTTAAAAACCTAGCAGCTATATCTGTACAACATGCTTAGCTTCATTTTAACTCTGGATGATTGGTTGGTTTGGGGGGGGATGAGTAGATTTAGTGCCTTGTGCAATATCAACTCATTTAATGCCTTTATGGTTCAATTCCTCTTCAATTCCTAATGGTGTTTATGATGTGGCTAGATTAAAGCCTTTGGGACACCTAGCTCCTGATGTTGCCATACAGGAAAAGAAAATCAGAAGCTCCAAAGACAGAATTACTATGTGAACATGGAATGTATGAAGCATGAATATGGAAAAGCTCAAATCAGTGAATATCAGCACTCCTAGGTAAACCAGACAGGAAACATGACTAGATGAGCTAATTCTACTTTACTGTAAGGCTACATTAACAGAATCTTGCATCTCTGAAAGTAGAAACTTCCTGCCACCACTTTTACCTGCTTGATCCATTGTCTTCCTAAGTTTCTTTCTCTGACCGTTAAGCCACTGGGGGCTCCTGTCTTTCTGGTGTAGTTGTTTCCTAGGCAGCATCTCTTCCCCTCATTCCCCAAGGTCATTCACACACCCCATTACAGTAAAATATGAAATGAAACCACTACAAATTGACATCTTAGACATCAATGAATAGAGATGGAGTAGGATTGGACTCTTTCAGTCAGAAGATCATGCTATTTATTATTCAAGAGATGAAAACAAGGAATGACATTGTATAGCTAGGAAGGGTATAGCAAGAACAGTACTTGGTTACAATGCAAGCAATGGCTGAATAATATTGAGAATTTGTGGATAATCTTTTAATATGACAATCATCCAAGTTTATGCTCCAAATGCTGTTTCAGAAAAAGAGAAAGCTGTTTAGTTTTATGTTCAAGTTCAGTTTGAAACTGATAGAATACATAAACAAAATTTGAAATGACAAAGTTAGAAATGACAAAGAAAAAATATAGTTGGATGTTATAGTTGGATTGTATGGCTTAGGAAACTGAAAAGCAGGGCACTGACTTATCAATTTCTGCTATTCCAATTACTTCTTCATAGCTAACACTCTTCAAACAACCAAAACAATGCCTCTATATATGAACATCATTAGATGGCAAACACAGAAGCTAAATTGACTATATTATTACTAAAAGGAGGTGGAGAAGCTCAATTATAGCATCAAAGACAGGGCCAGGAACTGACTGTGAAACAGTTCACAAACTACTCATGTGTAAGTTCCAAGTTAAGCTAACAGGGAAGAAGAAAACCAACCAGTTTCCACAATTTGTTCTAAAACTATACCAAACATTTTCAAGGAAAACAACAGGAATTTCTTTGAAGTCCTGAGCCAAGCGAAAAGAAGTCAAAGTCAAGAAAGATAAAAATCTCAGGAAGGAGCTTTACAAAGTTTCAGAAAGCTGTTAGAAGAGATAAGAAACAGTATTACAGCAACATCTGTAAAGACATTGAAGATGGAAAAAAACACGGGGGAGGTGGCGGGAGCAGGTCTTGAGACTGTTATATGGGAGGAGTTTGACTCTGTGGCTCTCGAGGACGTGGACAGGATCCTGGGGAGACTGGGGAGACTGAATGCAACCACATGTTTATTGGATCCGTGCCCCTCCTGGCTGGTACTGGCAGCTCGGGAGGGTACACGAGCCTGGCTTCAGGGAATTATAAACGCTTCTCTACGGGAGGGTGCCTTCCCCACGGTCCTAAAGGAGGCGGTGGTGAGGCCCCTCCTCAAGAAGCCTTCCCTGAATCCAGATGTATTGGCTAACTATCGCCCCGTCTCCAACCTTCGCTTTGTGGCGAAGGTTGTTGAGAGTGTGGTTGCACAGCAGTTTCCTCGGCACCTGGAGGAAACAGTCTATCTAGACCCTCTCCAGTCGGGCTTCAGGCCGGGATA
>NW_015387332.1:135367-140665 GCF_001527695.2 Protobothrops mucrosquamatus
GCGGGACTGGCCTAGGGGAATTTTTAGAGGGGGTTTTAAATTTATCTTAATTGGATCAAATTCAAATATTTCCCTTTTAATTAATTTTAACCTGTAATGTTATTTTTGTATTTTTATCTGATTGTTAGCCGCCCTGAGTCCGCAAGGAGAAGGGCGGGATATAAATTTAATTAAATAAATAAATAAATAAATAAATAAACTTAGAAGGAGATTCCAACCTTAGTATGGTAAGTTAAAGAAAAGCAAACAACAGTAACAAGTTCAAAGGGGATCAAAGAAAGATAGAAAGAATATACTGAAATATTGTACAGTAGAGATGTCAACATCTGTGATGGAATGTGCACCTGGAGAATTAGTAGATAGGAGTTTTGGCAACACAGAGTTTTCCCAGGGAGGAGGCAGTAAATCTCATCAGAAAGAGGCCCAGTTTAAGAGACTGCACAGTCCTGAGTTGGATGCAGGAGGGGGCAAGAGGTTCATGGTAGCCACATCCTAGAAACTCTCAGGATACATCTAGTAGTTTAGGTTACAGCTTTAGTTTGGCAAGATTCTGTTCATTAGGTTAAACAAATAAAGGATTGGACTTGATTGGATGTCACTGTGTCATTTTTGGTGTTGGGCCTGACAACATCCAAGATAGTTTAGTAATTATTCCTTACTTACAAGGACCTCTAGCTACAGAAATATGGCAAGCAAGAGAATAGGAATCAGTAAAGTTTCCAGCTAAACACAGGTGTCAAACTCGCCACGTCACGTGACGCGTCGTGACATATCACGACTTTTTTTGCATTGCTGGAGCTGGGGTGGGTGCGGCCTCCATATGATGCAACCAGCCCGCGGGCCAGCAGTTTGATACCCCTGTACTAGAAGATAAAGTGAGATCAGCACTCCTGTCATTACTAAGTCATAAGGCTACAGGAACTGATGGAATAGCTACAGAAATATGGCAAGCAAGAGAATAGGAATCAGTAAAGTTTCCAACTAAACTATGTCAGCAAATTGGAGAATGACATGGTAGCCAACAGATTGGAAGTGCTAAATCTACATTACAATACCAAAAAAGATACTTAACACAGTGTGCACACTATCATACAATATCTTTAATTTCACATGTTAGCAAAATAATGCTTAGAATATCCAACACACATTAGAGCTCTACTGTACATGGAAAAAAGAGATGCCAGATGTTCAAACTGGCTTTAGAAAAGGCAAAGGAACATGAGACATTATTGTTGATGCATGCTGGACCAGAGAAAGCCAAACAATACCAAAAAGAAGTCGGTATGTGCTTCATTGATTATAGAAAGGACTTTGATTGTGTCGACCATGTAAAGCTGTGGAATGTGCTCTGGGATTCCCAGAACATCTCACTGTCTTCATGTGAGAAACCAATGTATAGGTCAAGAAGCCACAGCATGGATAGAACATGATGAAAAAGACTGGCTCCAGGTTGGCAAAGGAATGAAACAAGTCTATATGCTGAATAAATACAGGTAAACCTTGACAAATAACTGTAACTGAGCCTGGCAATTATGGTCGTAGGTTATGAAAGTAGTAAAGCAGGTCACCATGTGACCGGACCCAATTTTATGACCTTTTTTGCAGCGGTCATTAAGTGACTGCAATGGTCAAAAGTGAACATGGCGGTTGTTAAGTGAACCCATTGTTTGCTATGGGCTGATTTTTGCTGGAAACAAGAACTAAACACTGGTTTCCACTGAAATTGTCACAAATCGTGGCCACATGTCAGCAGGGTGCTGCAATTGGCCATAAATGTGGGCCAGTTGCCAAGTGCCCAAACTGTGACGGGGGGGGGGTTGATGTCAGAACTCTGAAACTGGGTCATAAGTAACTTTAAAGGGGGCATCGTAACTACAAACAGTCTGTCAACGCTGCTAACATTGGATGTTCTTGCTTTGACAAAATGTGAAGAGGCAGCCACTCTCTGTATAAGCTGTGTGGTACTTTTAGAGTTAAATTAGATGATGCTGGGAGGGGAGGAGAAAGAATGTGTGTGGGGATTAGTTAAGATAAGAAACCGTGGGCTACAGAATGGAAGGGAAACTTTGCCCTTCAAACTGATAGGAGAACGTGATTAATGACTGCTAATTGGAGGAGGGAATTATGCTTGAATATTATGTGCTCAGGGGAGGGGAATTCAGATCTTGGCATCCACCATGCTGTGCCGACACTTTGTTTCACGATTAAATACTTTTTAGGATAAACAATGCCTGAAAGTTCTTTGAAGTGTTTTGTTAGTCGGAACCTTGACATCATGCCAAGATCTACTTTCTTTTCAAACTATCTGGAGTCCTGAACTCCAGCCGCTGTCTCTAGGCTTGAGAGAAGCTGGCAAAGATTCAGGAGAAAATTTCATCATGGGAAAAGAGAACCTGCTTGAAGACGGTGACCCGGCAGCTGCTGATACCCCAGAGGAGGAAGCAACAGACAGCATGCTGTGGGAGGATGAGTTTTGGCAGATGGAGGTAGAACCCAAGCAGCTAGGAGAGCTGATCTGGCCGTCAGCCTGGGCCCAGCCCAGCGGAGACTCCAGATGCCTCGAGACTGCCTTGCCACCTTCAAAGGCTTCAAAAGCAGACCGGTGGAGAGCTACCAGATCATCTGTCACTGAAGGTTCGGGTGAGTCACTAGAAAGATTTGAAAAGCTAGAGATGAGAAGCAGAAATCAACTCCTGCTGAGAGGAGCCTACAGCCCCTCCATTGCAGATCAGACAGCCTTCCAGACCCTGTGTTCCCCTGCCAGGGCCTCCAGCCCTACAGTCTGAGGCCTCTGCAGCAATGGGGAGTTTGGCATCCCTCGCAGGTGGATGGTCAGCAGCCTCTGAGCTTGCCACAGGTAATAGAGGCCTTGCAACAGCTTGGGGTGGTGCAGAAGTCAGGAGATCAGCAGCTGGTGGGAGGACGACCACAGCAAGGAGATTGGTCACCACCCCCAAACATACAGAAACTGCTGAGGGGCCTACAGCAGCAGGGGGCATGGCCACAGCCCCTGAACGTGCAACCCCTGGGCATGCAGCAGTAGTCAGGATGGGACCAGCTGCAACTGGGGGTGCAACAGCCACAGTGGGGGGCCCAGCAGCCATTGTTTTCTCCACCTTTCAGAGCAACCTTCGATGGGGACCCAGAAAAGCTGATTTTGTTCCTCAACCAAGTGCGCTCTCATTTGAACCGCTGGGCCTATCTCTACCCAGACCCAGGCGCTGTGGTCGATGTGATTGCGTCCAGCCTAGAGGGAGAAGCATCCAAATGGCTGAACAATTTATATAATGAGCAAGCCCCCGAATTGGAGGACCCCCACCTCTTCCTCCTAGGGCTGAGAGCAAGATTTGAGGACCCATCCATTGGCCTCAAAGCAGGAGAACAAATCCACAAAATAAAACAAGCCGGCAGGCCTGCCCTGGAGTACGTATGAGAGTTTCGCAAGATAGCAGGTCGGATACACGGGTGGCCTGAGCAATCCCTAATCCATCACTTCATTGTGGGATTAGACGATCACCTCTCTCAGGCCTGCATCTATCGAGCAGTACCTGATCAGCTGCAAGAATGGTACCAGACAGCGGTGAGGCTAGACGTTCAGCTCGCCCGCTATAAGAATCCTCCCTCACCTGAATCCGAGACGAAGCCAGAGCAACCCGAACGGCAATCACCCCCATGAAAACCTCCAATTACTGCGATGGCTGAAAGACCCAGGCCACCTGCAGGCCCATCAATTAAGTGTTTCTGGTGCGGACAGGAGGGACATCGAGCAGCAAACTGTCCAGTCCCCTACCCCCAACAACAGAGCAGACTGGGACCAGCAGCGAGAAAGAAACCTGCCTAGCGGCTAACGAGAGAGAAATCCAATCGGATCACGCAGGAACCTGTTGCCAGGTCACATCCCCCACACAGGAGGACGCCGGGACTCTGGGTGGACCTGCCCCCGCTCTACCCTCCTTTGACAGTGAGGACGAAGGAGAGAACGACCCGATGGTGAGTCGACACATCCCGCCTTTTTCACTGCCTGCCAAACTTATAATCCCTAAGTCGGGGGCACAAATAGACTTAAATGTGGTAATCAATTCTGGATGCTCCCAGTGCGTCATTAGCCTGCCATTTGCCCTGAAAATGGGCCAACAGGTGAAACAGCTCTCCAAACCCGTGAGGTTTGAGCAAGCCGATGGCTCCCTGATGGGAGGGACCTTAGTCACGCAATTAACTGAACCCCTACGCCTAGAAATAGGTGAGCACCGGGAGTTTATTCGCTTCCTGGTGGCCCCAAAAATGACTGAGGCTGTGATCCTAGGATTAGCCTGGTTGGACAAATGGAAGCCGTTTATCTGGTGGGAGAAAGGAATGAGAACTGCGAGACTACCTATAGGGCCTAAACCTCCCTCTGATTCAACCGACATTGCAGGACACTTTAGGCCACCAAATGAGCGAGCGCACATGGCTGCCTCACCGCCACCAGGCGGGCTAATCATCCCCAGTGAGTACCGGGACCTGGCGGAAGCATTCAGTGAGAAAGAATGTGATACCCTGCCCCCTCACAGACCCAATGATTGTTCAATCGAACTGTTGCCGGGAGCCAAACTCCCACGACCGAGAATGTATGCTATGTCCCCCCTCGAAATGGAGGAGATGCAACGATACGTGAATAAAAACCTAGTGAGGGAGTTTATTGAACGAGCCAAGTCTACCGTGGGAGCCCCTGTGTTGTTCAAAGAAAAAAAAGATGGGTCTCTTCGTCTCTGCGTAGACTATAAGGGTCTCAACGCTGTTGAGTGTGGAAAATAAATACTCCCTCCCCCTCCTAAAGGACTTATTAATTAGACATGAGAGAGGCATATTACCGCGTGAGAATAAAGGAGGGAGACGAGTGGAAAACTGCCTTCAACTGCCCCATGGGGAGCTATCAATTCAAAGTCATGCCATTTGGACTACAGGGGGCCCCAGCCGTATTCATGCAGTTGATTAATGAGGTCCTACATGATCATTTGTACAAAGGGGTTCTGGTGTATCTTGATGGATATCCTGATATTTGTTGTTGTTAGTTGTGAAGTCATGTGCGACCCACCGCGACCCCATGGACAATGTTCCTTCAGGCCTTCCTGTCCTCTACCATCTTCTGGAGTCCATTTAAGCTCACGCCTACTGCTTCAGTGACTCCATCCAGCCACCTCATTCTCTGTCGTCCCCTTCTTCTATTGCCCTCAATCTTTCCCAGCATTAGGCTCTTCTCCAGTGAGTCCTTCCTTCTCATTAGGTGGCCAAAGTACTTGAGTTTCAACTTCAGGATCT
>NW_015387332.1:140865-142645 GCF_001527695.2 Protobothrops mucrosquamatus
GTGACTCCATCCAGCCACCTCATTCTCTGTCGTCCCCTTCTTCTATTGCCCTCAATCTTTCCCAGCATTAGGCTCTTCTCCAGTGAGTCCTTCCTTCTCATTAGGTGGCCAAAGTACTTGAGTTTCAACTTCAGGATCTGGCCTTCTAAAGAGCAGTCAGGGTTGATCTCCTCTAGGACTGACCGGTTTGATCGCCTTGGAGTCCAGGGGACTCCCAGGAGTCTTCTCCAGCACCATAGTTCAAAGGCCTCAATTCTTTTGCGCTCAGCCTTTCTTATGGTTCAACTTTCACAGCCATACATTGCAACTGGGAAAACCATGGCCTTGACTATACGTACTTTTGTTGGCAAGGTGATGTCTCTGCTTTTTAGTATGCTGTCTAGATTTGCCATAGCTTTCCTCCCCAGGAGCAAGCGTCTTTTAATTTCTTGGCTGCAGTCCCCATCTGTGGTGATCTTGGAGCCCAGGAAGATAAAATCTGTCACTACCTCCATTTCTTCCCCATCTATTTGCCATGAATTCAGAGGGCCAGATGCCATGATCTTGGTTTTCTTAATGTTGAGTTTCAAGCCAACTTTTGCACTCTCCTTCTTCACCCGCATCAAGTGGCTCTTTAGTTCCTCTTCACGTTCTACCATTAGAGTGGTATCATCTGCATATCTTAGGTTGTTGATATTTATCCCAGCAATCTTAATTCCAACTTTTGATTCATCTAGCCCTGTCTTTCTCATGATGTGCTCTGCATATAAGTTAAATAGGCAGGGCGACAAAATACAGCCTTGTCGGACTCCTTTCCCAATTTTGAACCAATCAGTGGTTCCGTGTCCAGTTCTCACTGTAGCTTCTTGACCCGCATATAGGTTTCTCAAGAGACAAATAAGATGGTCTGGTACTCCCATCTCTTTAAGAACTTGCCACAATTTGTTGTAATACACACAATCAAAGGCTTTAGCATAGTCAATGAAGTAGAAGTAGATGTTTTTCTGGAACTCCCTAGCTTTCTCCATGATCCAGCGTAGGTTGGCAATTTGATCTCTAGTTCCTCTGCCTCTTCAAAATCCTGCCTGTATTTTTGGAAGTTCTCGATCCACATACTGCTGAAGTCTAGCTTGTAGGATTTTAAGCATAACTTTACTTGCATGTGAAATGAGTGCAATGGTACGATAGTTTGAACATTTGAACGGCGAGGTGGGCGTAGGTCCTGGAATTGGGGAGGGGGGGAGGGTCTGCCTAATAGAGGGCAATTCCATTAAGACTGTGTATGGGAGGGGTAGATATGGCGGGAGCAGAGGGCCATATCACACTAGGGGAGGGCGCACCCGCTGTTTAAGAGCTGTGGCGCACTCCGGCCCCCATGGCTCTTCTTGCAACCTAGGGGGTTTAGGATCTCAGGGCCTGGGCTTTCGGCTGATGCTGTGTAACGCCAGGTCCACGGTTAATAAAGCCCCCCTCATCTATGATTTGGTATCGGAGGGGGAGGTGGACCTGGCGGGTATTATGGAGACCTGGCTGGGCCAAGAGGGGGGGTGCCCCTCGTTGAAATGTGCCCGCCAGGTTACCGTGCATTTCACCAGCTGAGATCCCAGGGTCGGGGTGGGGGGGTGGCGGTTATTATTAGGGAAGGCCTGGATCCAAGGGAGACCACTGTGCCGCAGACTGCCGGTTGTGAATCCCTAGGTGTGAAGTGGGGTCATGGGAGGCAGCAGGGCGTGCTGATTGTATACCTGGCTCCCCGCTATGTATCAGCAGCCCTACCCGAGCTACTCAGTGTGATAGCCGA
>NW_015387332.1:145860-149562 GCF_001527695.2 Protobothrops mucrosquamatus
ATAGACTGTTTCCTCCAGGTGTCGGGGGAACTGCTGCGCAACCACACTCTCAACAACCTTCGCCACAAAGCGAAGGTTGGAGACCGGACGATAGTTAGCTAATACATCTGGGTCCAGGGAAGGCTTCTTAAGGAGGGGCCTCACCACCGCCTCCTTCAAGGCCGTGGGGAAGACACCCTCCCACAAAGAAGCGTTTATAGTTCTTCTGTGTAATTTTGCCACCTCTTCTTAATCTCTTCTGCCTCTGTTAGGTCCCTGCCATTTTGGTCCTTTATCATGCCCATCTTTGCATGAAACGTTCCCTTTGTCAATGCTGCAAATACTGTATATTCTTGCTTTGACAATATGCAGAACTGTCTGGTATTTTTAGGGTTAATGCAGAGCAGAAGAGGGTGGGCGGGAAAAGCCCGAGAAAGAAAGAGGAAGGAAACCTTTGACCTTCACACTAATTGGATAATGACAACAAATTTAGGGAACATGCTGAGAAATTAATTGCTCAGAGGAAGAGAATTTAGTTCTTAGCATCCCTTCGGTGTGCCGATATGTTGTAACATAAATAAAAGACTTTTTAGGAAAACAATGCCTGGAAGTTCTTTGAAGTGTTTCATTAGTCGGAACCTGACATCATGCTAAGAACTCAATCCTTTTCAAACGACCTGGGGTCCTGAACTCCATCCACTGCCTCTAGGCTTGAGAGGAGCTGGTAAAGATTATGGGGAAGAAAATCTATCATGAGAAAAGGGAGGTTACTTGAAGACGCAGCAGATGCTGATAAGCCGGAGTGGGAAGCAACAGACAACATGCTGTGGGAAGATGAATTTCGGCAGACAAATACAAATTGGTGGAGAGCTGCCAGGTCACCTGCAACTGAAGATTCGGGTGAGTCACTGGAAAGATTTCAAACCCCAGATGTGGAAAGCAGAAATCAATTCCTGCAGAGAGAACCCTACAGCCCCTCCCTCGTAGATCAGACCCTGGGATCCCAAACCAGGGACTGCAGTCCTGAAGACAGAGGGAATCCCAGACTGAGGCCTATGCAGCAATGGGCAGATTGGCACCCCCCACAGATAGATGATCAGCAGCAACTGAGCTTGCCACAACTAATAGAGGCCTTGCAACAGCTTGGGGTGGTGCAGAAACCAGGAGATCAGCAGCTGGTGGGAGACTGACCACAGCAGGGAGATTGGCCACAGCCCCTGAACGTGCAACCCCTGGGCATAATTCTGCAGCCAGGATGGGGCCAGCAGCAACAGCCTGTAATGGCACCACCTTTCAAAGCAACCTTCGATGGGGACCCAGAGAAGCTGATTTTTTTTCTGAACCAAGTGCGTTGTCACTTGAATTGCTGGGCCTATCTCTACCCAGAACCAGGTGCCATGGTCGATGTCATTGCGTCCAACCTAGAGGGAGAAGCATCTGAATGGCTGAACAATCTATATAGTGAGCAACTGAAAGATCCCCACCTTTTCCTCCTAGGACTGAGAGAAAGATTTGAGGACCCATCCACAGGCCTCAAAGCAGCAGAACAAATCCACAAAATAAAACAAGCCGTCAGGCCTGCCCTGGAGTACGTATGAGAGTTCCACAAGATAGCAGGCCAAATAGAGGGGTGGCCCGAACAATCCCTGATTCAATACTTCGTCGAGGGATTAGACGATCACCTCTCTCAGGCCTGCATCTATTGAGAAGTACCTGATCGGCTACAGGAGTGGTACCAGACAGCAGTGAAGCTACACATTAAGCTCTCTCGCTATAAGAAGCCTCCCCCACACGAACCCGAACAGCAACCAGAGCTACCCAGACAGCAATCACCCCCACGAAAGCCTTCAACTACTGCAATGGCTGAGAGACCCAGGCCACCTACACGCCCTTCCTTTAAGTGTTTCCGGTGTGGACAAGAAGGACATCGAGCGGCCACCTGTCCAGTCCCCTACCCCCGACGGCAGAGCAGATCAGAACCAGCAATGAGAAAGAAACCTGCTCAGTGGCTAACGAGAGAAAAATCCAACCGGCTCACACAGGAGGAACCTGTTGCCCAGATTATACCCCCCACGCAGGGGCAGCATGTCAGAATCCATTTATATTTCATTTCTATCTATTGTCAATGCTGCTAACATCGGATGTTCTTGCTTTGACAATATACGAAGATGCAGACATTTTCTATTTAACCTCTGTATTACTTTTAGAGTTAGAATTAGATGGTGCTGGAGGGGAGGGGGAAGAATGTGCATGGGGATTAGTTAGCCATAACAATATCTTAGTAGAGTATTCTTCAAGGTTGTTTGTAATAAGAGGAGATAAGAAATGGCGAGTTATGCAAGTGGAGGGAAAGTTCGCACTTCAAACTAATTGGAGAATGTGATTAATGATTGTTAAATAAAGGAGTGAATTATGCTTAGATACTATGTGTTTAGGGGAGGAGAATTCAGATTTTGGCTTCGCTTATGTACGTGATGAAGCTATGTTGCTACATTAAAGATTCTTTAAGGTAAACAATGCCTCAAAGTTCTTTGAAGAGTTTCTTCCTTTGGAACCATGACATCAAGCCAAAATCTACAAACTTTTCAAACCATCTAGGGGTCCCAAACCCCAGTCGCTGTTCCTAAACTAAAGGAATAGGCTGACGAAGATTCGGGGAAGATTTCATCATGGAAGAAGAAAAACTGCCTGAGGCCAGCACCCCGGCAGCAGCAGCTTCTCCAGGGTGGGGAGTGACAGCCAGCAAGCCGGTGAAGAAGGAACTCTTGCAGATCTCCCAGCTGGGAGCAAGACCAAAGCAATCAGGAGAGCTGATTTGGTCGTCAGACTGGGATAAGCCCAGCAGAGACTCTGGAGGCTTCGAAACAGCCTTGCCACCCTCAAAGACTTCAAAAGCAGATGAGCTGGAGCTACAACAAAGGGATTCTTGCATATTGCATCCCCCACACTGGTGGAGAGCTGCCAGGCCGTCTGCCACTGAAGACTCGGGTGAGTGGAAATATCCGACTGCTGAAAGGCCCAGGCCACCTGCAGGCCCGCCAATCAAATGCTTCCGATGCGGACAGCAGGGACATCGAGCAGTGAACTGCCCAGTTCCCTACCCCCAACAGCAGAGCAGATCAGAACCAGCAATGAGAAAGAAACATGCTCAGCGGCTAATGAGAGAAAAATCCAAACGGCTCACGCAGGAACCTGTTGCTCAGATTATACCCCCCACGCAGGAGAACGCCGAGACTCCAGGTGGGCCCGCCTCTGCTCTACCCTTCTTTGACAGCGATGATGAAGGAGAGAAAGACCCAATGGTGAGTCGACAAATCCCGCCTTTTTCACTGGCCACCAAACTTATAATCCCTAAGTCTGGGGCACAAATAGACTTAAACGTGCTGATTGATTCTGGATGCACCCGTTGCATTACTAGTCTGCCATTTGCCATGAAGATGGGCATACGGGCAAAACAGCTTTCCAAACCTGTGAGGTTTGAACAAGCCGATGGCTCCCTGATGGGAGGGACTCTTGTCACACAAGTAACTGAGCCCTTACGCCTAGAAATAGGTGTGCACTGGGAGTTTATTCGCTTCCTAGTGGCTCCAAAAATGACTGAGACTGTGATCCTAGGGCTAGCCTGGTTGGACAAATGGAAGCCATTTATCTGGTGGGAGAAAGGAATGAGAACTGTGAGACTACCTATAGGACCTAATCCCCCCATTGATTCAACAGATGTTG
>NW_015387332.1:149625-168671 GCF_001527695.2 Protobothrops mucrosquamatus
GCCCTTACGCCTAGAAATAGGTGTGCACTGGGAGTTTATTCGCTTCCTAGTGGCTCCAAAAATGACTGAGACTGTGATCCTAGGGCTAGCCTGGTTGGACAAATGGAAGCCATTTATCTGGTGGGAGAAAGGAATGAGAACTGTGAGACTACCTATAGGACCTAATCCCCCCATTGATTCAACAGATGTTGCAGGGCATTAGGCCACCCAATGAGCGAGCGCACATGGCCGCCTCACCGCCTCCAGGCGAAGCAGTCATCCCCAACGAATACTGGGACCTGGCGGAGGCATTTAGTGAAAAGGAATGTGATGCCCTACCCCCTCACAGACCCAATGACTGCTCCATCAAACTGGTGCCAGAATCCAAACTCCCACGACCGAGAATGTATGCCATGTCTCCCCTCGAAATGGAGGAGATGCAGCGATACGTGAACAAAAACCTAGCGAGGGGGTTTATCGAATGGGCCAAATCTACCGTGGGAGCCTCTGTGTTGTTCAAAGAGAAAAAAGATGGATCTCTTCGTCTCTGCGTAGACTATAAGGGTCTCAACGCTGTGAGTGTGGAAAATAAATACCCCCTCCCCCTCATAAAGAATTTATTAACCCATCTGGCTAAGGGGAGTGTCTTCACTAAATTAGACCTGAGAGAGGCATATTACCAGGTGAGAATAAAAGAGGGCGACGAGTGGAAAACTGCCTTCAACTGTCCTATGGGGAGCTATCAGTTCAAAGTCATGCCATTTGGACTACAGAGGGCCCCAGCTGTATTTATGCAGTTGATTAATGAGGTCCTACATGATCACTTGTACAAAGGAGTTTTGGTGTATCTTGATGATATCCTGATACACAGCACAAATATGACTGATCACATAAAGCTGGTGAGAGAAGTGTTAAAGAAACTATTGAATGCCAAGCTTTATGCCAAATTGTCAAAATGTGAATTTCACCAAACCCGATTAGATTATCTTGGCTACAGAATTTCCAACGAGGGTATTGAAATGGACCCAGCCAAGGTGAAAACCATAATCGAATGGCAGCCCCCAAAGACTCGCAAACAGCTCCAGAGTTTTCTGGGTTTTGCCAACTTTTATCAACAATTCATCCCCTCTTTTGCCGAGATTGCCCTACCCCTTACAGAACTACTCAAAACAGGCAAAGGAGGAGGGAAGCCATGACCGGGCCAACCACTAGCATGGACAATGGGCTGTCAAACAGCTTTTGAGAATTTAAAGAGACTATTTGCTGCTGAACCGGTCCTAAAGCACCCCTGCACAGGGGAACCCTTTGTGATTCAAGCCGACGCCAGCGATGTGGCGGTTGGAGCTGTGTTACTGCAAAAGAACAACAGTGGGATCCTGCAACCCTGCGCCTACACCTCTAAGAAATTTACTGAGAGCGAGCGGAGATGGGCAATCTGGGAGACAGAGGCCTTCGCGATTAGATGGGCGCTATTAAACTGGCGACACTATCTAGAAGGGAGCAAGGTGCCATTTGAGGTATGGACAGATCACAAAAATCTAGAAGCACTGAAAACTCCCCGCAAATTGTCCACAAAGCAAGTACGGTGGGCACAGTACTTTAACTGCTTCAACTTCACTCTAAAGTACATACCAGGAGGAAAGAACTTCCTGGCTGATGCGCTATCCCGGTTACCCCAATACAAAAGCGAACGAGAGGAAGTTAACGAGGCAATTATTCCCAATCCACAAACTGCCACTCAACTTACACCTCGCAGGGTCCCCAATCCTGATGACCCTGGAGTAAAGAAAATAAAACGAGAGCTCCTCACCGACCAATGGTTCAAAGATAATCACACCTCCCTAACATGCAGGGATGGCTTGGCGTACAAAGGGGGGAAGCTATATTTGCCAGAAGCCCTCCGTCTTAATGCTCTCAAACACAGCCATGATGTAAAACAGGCTGGACACTTTGGATATTTGAAAACCCTACACCTCACCCGCCAGCAATTTTGGTGGCCGGGGCTGAAAAAGGATGTGGAAAACTATGTAAAAAGTGGTACTGTATATGCCACAATGAAAAGAATCCCAGGGGAAACCCCTGGGTTACTGCAACCCGTGGCAGACCCTTCTCAACCATGGGAAGAAATAGCTATGGACTTTATAGTAGACCTACCTGAGAGTAGTGGAAATACTGTCATATAGACTGTAATAGACCTGTTCTCGAAGCAGGCTCATTTCATCACCTGCAAAGGACTCCCATCTGCCCGACTGACCAAATTGTTCCTGAAACATATCTACCGGCTGCATGGCGCCCCTAAGCGAATAATTTCGGACAGGGGGGTGCAGTTCACAGCGAAGCTTTGGAGAAGTTTCCTTACATTAATTGGATCATCTCAAGGTTTATCATCTGCTTTTCATCCGGCCACCAATGGGGCCGCAGAAGCCGCTAACAAAATGGTGGAGCAATATCTTAGATGCTACATTTCGTACCAACAGACGAACTGGACTGATCTCCTCCCTTTTGCGGAGGTGGCGTACAATAATTCTGTGCACAGCAGCACCGGCTACACGCCTTTCAGAGTGGCCACAGGAAAAGAGTTCAGCCCGATACCTGAATATCCTCAGGTGCCCTCCGCTTCCCAGACACTTGACCAGTGGGTGAGGGGGTGGGATGAAGTTTGGAGAAACACAAAAACTGCTTTAAAAAAGACTTTTGAAACCTATAAAAAGCAGGCTGATAAAAAGAGGGCTCCCCAAAGAACATTCCAAGTTTATTTGTCAACTAAATATCTACGCCTCAAATTGCCCAGCAAGAAATTGGGACCAAAATTCTTGGGGCCTTTCCCCATAGTAAGGATCATCAACCCGGTCACAGTAGAACTAAAACTCCCTAGACTTTTAGGGAAAATTCACCCAGTTTTCCATTGTAGCTTGTTGAAGCCTTATCGGGGCTCCACTTTAAGACCTCCTCCGAAGAAGGCACCTGGGCCCCTCGTAGATGCAGGACAGACCCACTATGAAGTAAAACGTATTCTTGACTCTAGAATTTTTAAAGGGAGATTGCAGTACCTAATACAATGGAAGGGATACTCGTTACCTGAAGCCACCTGGGTGAAATCCAGTGAAGTGAAAGCTAACAGATTGGTCAAAAGGTTTCATATGAAACACCCCAACAAACCAAAACATAACCCTTAACATATGCTTTTGTTTACTTTACAGGATATGTCCTTCTTGTAAGGGGGGCCGGATGTCAACGCTGCAAATACTGTATATTCTTGCTTTGACAATATGCAGAACCTTCTGGTATTTTTTGGGTTAATGCAGAGCAGATGGGGGGGGAAGCCCAGGAAAGAAAGAGGAAGGAAACCTTTGACCTTCACACTAATTGGATAATGTGATATATGACAACAAATTTAGGGAGGGAACATGCTGAGAAATTAATTGCTCAGAGGAAGAGAATTTAGTTCTTAGCATCCCTTCGGTGTGCCGACATGTTGTAACATAAATAAAAGACTTTTTAGGAAAACAATGCCTGGAAGTTCTTTGAAGTGTTTCATTAGTCGGAACCTGACACCCTTCATATCTCCAATTTTCTTGAAGAGATCTCTGGTTCTCCCTATTCTATTGTTCTCTTCTATTTCTTTGCGTTGTTCATTTAAGAGGGCATTCTTATCTCTTCTAGCTATTCTCTGGAATTCTGCATTCAATTGGGTGTATCTTTCTCTTTCTCCCTTGCCTTTCGCTTCCCTTCTTTCCTCAGCTATTTGCAAAGCTTCCTCAGACAGTCATTTTGCTTTCTTGCATTTCTTTTTCTTTGGGATGGTTTTAGTTGCTACCTCTTGTACAATGTTGCGAACCTCCATCCATAGTTCTTCAGGCACTCTGTCTATCAGATCTAATTCCTTAAATCTATTTGTCACCTCTACTGTATATTCATCAGGGATATGATTTAGTTCATACCTGAGTGGCCTAGTGTTTTTCCCTACTTTCTTCAATTTAAGCCTAAATTTTGCAATGAGAAGCTCATGATCTGAGCCACAGTCAGCTCCTGGTCTTGTTTTTACTGACTGTATAGAGCTTCTCCATCTTTGGCTGCAGAGCACATAGTCAATCTGATTTCTGTGTTGACCATCTGGTGATGTCCATGTGTAGAGCCGTCTCTTGGGTTGTTGAAAAAGAGTGTTTGCTATGACCATCGTATTCTCTTGACAAAATTCTATCACCCTGTGCCCTGCTTCATTTTGTACTCCAAGGCCAAACTTGCCTGTTATTCCGTTTATCTTTTGGCTTCCTACTATAGCATTCCAATCCCCCATGATGATAAGGCCATCATTTTTTGGTGTTGATTCTATAAGGTGCTGTAGGGCTTCATAGAACTGGTCAATTTCATCCTCTTCAGCACCAGTGGTTGGGGCATAGACTTGGACTACTGTGATATTGAATGGTTTGCCTTGGATTCCCACTGAGATCATTCTGTCATTTTGGGGATTGTATCCCAGTATTGCTTTTCCTACTCTTTTATTGACTATGAAGGCTACTTCATTTCTTCTGAGGGATTCTTGCCCGCAGTAGTATACCTGATGGTCCTCTGAATTAAATTCACCCATTCCTGTCCATTTTAGTTTGCTGATTCCTAAGATGTCGACGTTCAGTCTTGTCATCTCTTGTTTGACCATGTCCAGTTTGCCTTGATTCATGGATTTTACATTCCAGGTTCCTATGGAGAAAAGATCTTTACAGCATCGGACTTTCCTTTGACTACCAGATGCATCCACAGCTGAGCGTCCTTTCGGCTTTGGCCCAGTCGTTTCACTCTTTCTGGCGCTATTAGTACTAGCCCTCTGCTCTTCCCCAGTAGCATATTGGACACCTTCCGACCTGAGGGGCTCATCTTCCAGCGTCATATCTTTTTGCCTTTTGGTACTGTCCATGGGGTTTTCATTGCAAAGATACTGGAGTGGGTTGCCATTTCCTTCTCCAGTGGATCACATTTTGTCAGAACTCTCTGCTATGACCTGTCCATCTTGGGTGGCCCTGCACGGCATAGCTCATAGCTTCATTGAGTTACGCAAGCCCCTTCGCCACAACAAGGCAGTAATCCATGAAGGAGGCCTGATATACAGCACGAATATGACTGATCACATAAAGCTGGTGAGAGAAGGGTTAAATTATTGAATGCCAAGCTTTATGCCAAATTGTCGAAATGTGAATTTCACCAGACCCGATTAGATTATCTTGGCTACAGAATTTCCAATGAGGGCGTAGAAATGGACCCAGCCAAAGTGAAAACTATAATTAAATGGCAGCCCCCAAAAACTCGCAAACAGCTTCAGAGCTTTTTAGGTTTTGCCAACTTCTATCGTCAATTGATCCCCTCCTTTGCCGAGATTGCCCTACCCCTTACAGAACTACTCAAAACAGGCAAAGGAGGAGGGAAGCCGCGACCGGGCCAACCACTAGCATGGACGATGGGATGTCAAACAGCTTTTGAAAATTTAAAAAGACTATTTGCAGCTGAACCAGTCCTAAAGAACCCCTGCCCAGGGAAGCCCTTCGTAATTCAAGATGACGCCAGTGACGTGGTAGTCGGAGCTATATTACTGCAAAAGAACAAAAGTGGAGTTCTGCAACCCTGCGCCTACACCTCCCAAAAATTCACTGAAAGCGAGAGGAGCTGGGCAATCTGGGAGAAGGAGGCCTTCGCAATTAGGTGGGGCCTGTTAAACTGGCGACACTATCTAGAGGGGAGCAAGGTGCCTTTTGAAGTATGGACAGATCACAAAAATCTAGAAGCAGTGAAAACTCCACGCAAACTGTCCCCAAAGCAAGTGCGGTGGGCACAGTACTTTAACCGCTTCAACTTCACTCTAAAATACATACCGGGAGGAAAAAACCTCCTAGCTGATGCACTATCGAGATTGCCCCAGTACAAAAGCGAACGCGAAGAGGTTAATGAGGCAATTATCTCCAGTCCACAAATTGCTGCCCAACTCACGCCTCACAGGACCCCGAATCCTGATGACCCTGGGGCAAAGAAGATAAAACAAGAGCTCCTCACCGATCAATGGTTCAAAGACAATCAAACCTCCCTGATGTCAACACTGCTAATATTGAATATTCTTGCTTTGACAAAACATGCAGAACTGTCTGGTACTTTTAGAGTTAATTCAGATGAGAATGAGAGAGGAGAGAAAAGCCCGCGGAAGGGAACGGAAGGGAATCTTTGCCCTCCAGGTTAATTGGAAGATGTGAATCATGACCCCAAAATAGGGGAAAGGAAATGCCTGGAATATTATGTGCAAAGGAAGGGAAATTCAGATCTTGGCATTCTCCATGCCGTGCTGACACTCCTCTACACTAATAAAGGCTTTTTTAGGTTAAACCATGCCTGAAAGTTCTTTGAAGTGTTTCATTAGTCAGACACATGACATCATGCCAAGATCCACAAATTTTTTAAACCAATTAAGAGGTCCCGGACCTCGGTCACTATTCCTAATCTAAAGGGGATAGACTGACAAAGATTCGGGGAAGATCTCATTATGGAAGGAGAAAGATGGCTTGAGGCCAGCACCTCAGCAGCAGCTTCCCCAGGGAGGGGAACGACAGCAGCAGCAGCTTCCCCAGGGAGTGGACTGGGAGCCAGCCAGCCAGGGGAGAAAGAACTCTGGCAGATCTCCCAGCTGGGAGCAAAGACTTCAAAAGCAGAATGGAGAGATAACGAAGTTTTGGGTGAGTCACTGGAAAGATTTCAAAACCCAGAGGTGAAAAGTAGAAATCAATTCCTGGAGAGAGGAGCCTATACCCCTCCCATTGCACATCAGAAAGCCTGTCAGATCCTGTCTTCCCCTGCCAGGGACCCCAACCCTGAAGAGAGAGGGAAATCCAGTCTGAGGCATCTGCAGCAATGGGTAGATTGGGTTCCCCAGCAGATGGATGGTCAGTGATTTCTGAGCTTGCCACAGCTAATAGAGGCCTTGCAACAGCTTGGGGTGGTGCAGAAGCCAGGAGATCAGCAGCTGGAGGGAGACCGACCACAGCAGGGAGATTGGCCACAGCCCCTGAACGTGCAACCCCTGGGCATAAATCTGCAGCCAGGATGGGGCCAGCAGAAACAGCCACAGTGGGGGGCCCAACAGCCTATAATTGCACAACTTTTCAGAGCAACCTTCGATGGGGACCCAGAAAAGCTGGGTTTTTCCTCAACCAAGTGCGTTCTCATTTGAATTGCTGGGCCTATCTCTACCCGGACCCGGGGGCCATGGTCGATGTGATTGCGTCCAGCCTAGAGGGAGAAGCATCTGAATGGCTGAAAAATTTATATAATGAGCAAGCCCCCGAATTGGAGGACCCCCACCTCTTCCTCCTAGGGCTGAGGGAAAGATTTGAGGACCCATCTATTGGTCTTAAAGCAAGAGAACAGATCCACAAAATAAAAAAAGCCGGCAGGCCTGCCCTGGAGTACGTGCGGGAATTTCGCAAAATAGCAGGTCGAATAGAGGGGTGGCCTGAACAATCCCTAATCCATCACTTCATTGAGGGATTACACAATCACCTCTCTCAGGCCTGCATCTATCGAGCCGTACCTGATCAGCTGCAAGAATGGTACCAGGCAGCAGTGAAGCTAGACGTTCAGCTCGCCCGCTATAAGAAGCCTCCCCCACCTGAATCCGAGCAGCCGCCAGAGCTACCCGGACAGCAATCACCCCCACAAAAACCTCCAACTACTGCGATGGCTGAGAGACCCAGACCACCTGCAGGCCCGTCAATTAAGTGTTTTCGGTGTGGACAAGAGGGACATCGAGCGGCAACCTATCCAGTCCCCTACCCCCAACTGCAGAGCAGACCAGAACCAGCGACGAGAAGGAAACCTGCTCAGCGGCTAACGAGAGAAAAATCCAACCGGGTCACGCAAGAACCTGTTGCCCAGATTACACCCCCCACACAGGAGGACGCCGGGACTCCGGGTGGACCCACCCCTGCTCTACCCTCCTTTGACAGCAACGATGAAGGAGAGAACGACCCGATGGTGAGTCGACAAATCCCGCCTTTTTCACTGGCCGCCAAACTTATAATCCCTAAGTCTGGGGCACAAATGGACTTAAACGTGCTAACTGATTCTGGATTCACCCGCTGCATTATTAGTCTGCCATTTGCCATGAAAATGGGCATACGGGCAAAACAGCTTTCCAAACCTGTGAGGTTTGAGCAAGCCGATGGCTCCCTGATGGGAGGGACTCTTGCCACACAAGTAACTGAGCCCTTACACCTAGAAATAGGTGCGCACTGGGAGTTTATTCACTTCCTAGTGGCTCCAAAAATGACTGAGACTGTGATCCTAGGGCTAGCCTGGTTGGACAAATGGGAGCCGTTTATCTGGTGGGAGAAAGGAATGAGAACTGTGAGACTACCTATAGGGCCTAAACCTCCCGCTGATTCAACCGATGTTGCAGGACACCTTAGGCCACCCAATGAGCAAGCGCACATGGCTGCCTCACCGTTGCCGAGCGAACCACTCATCCCCAATGAATACCGGACCTGGTGGAGGCATTTAGTGGAAAAGAATGTGATGCCCTGCCCCCTCACAGACCCAATGCCTGCTCCATCGAACTGGTGTAATTCAAGCCGATGCCAGCGATGTGGCAGTTGGAGCTGTGTTACTACAAAAGAACAAAAGTGGGGTCCTGCAACCCTGCGCCTACACCTCTAAGAAATTTACTGAAAGCGAGCGGAGATGGGAAATCTGGGAGAAAGAGGCCTTCGCGATTAGGTGGGGGCTATTAAACTGGCGACACTATCTAGAAGGGAGCAAGGTGCCATTTGAAGTATGGACAGATCACAAAAATCTAGAAGCACTGAAAACTCTCCGCAAATTGTCCCCAAAGCAAGTGCGGTGGGCACAGTACTTTAACCGCTTCAACTTCACTCTAAAGTACATACCAGGAGGAAAAAACTTCCTAGCTGATGCACAATCCCAGTTACCCCAATACAAAAGCGAAGGGGAGGAGGTTGAGGCAATTATCCCCAATCCATAAACTGCCACTCAACTTACGCCTCGCAGGGTCCCCAATCCTGGGGACCCTGGGGTAAAGAAAATAAAACGAGAGCTCCTCACCGATCAATGGTTCAAAGGTAATCAAACCTCCCTAACGTGCAGGGATGGCTTGGCTTACAAAGGGGGGAAGCTATATTTGCCAGAAGCCCTCCGTCTTAATGCTCTCAAACACAGCCATGATGTAAAACAGGCTGGACACTTTGGATATTTGAAAACCCTACACCTCACCCACCGGCAATTTTGGTGGCCGGGGCTGAAAAGGGATGTGGAAAACTATGTAAAAAGTTGTACTGTATGTGCCACAATGAAAAGAATCCCAGGGAAAACCCCTGGGTTACTGCAACCCGTGGCAGACCCTTCTCAACCATGGGAAGAAATAGCTATGGACTTTATAGTAGACCTACCTGAAAGTAGAGGAAATACTGTCATCTGGACTGTGATAGACCTGTTTTCGAAGCAGGCTCATTTCATCGCCTGCAAAGGACTCCCATCTGCCCGACTGACCAAATTGTTCCTGAAACATATCTACCGGCTGCATGGCGCCCCTAAGCGAATAATTTCGGACAGGGGGTGCAGTTCACAGTGAAGTTTTGGAGGAGTTTTCTTAAATTAATTGAACATCTCAAGGTTTATCGTCTGCTTTTCATCCTGCCACCAATGGGGCTGCAGAATCCGCTAACAAAATGGTGGAGCAATATCTTAGATGCTACGTTTATTACCAACAGACGAACTGGACTGACCCCCTCCCTTTTGCGGAGGTGGCGTACAATAATTCTGTGCACAGCAGCACCGGCTACACGCCTTTCAGAGTGGCCACAGGAAAAGAGTTCAGCCCGATACCTGAATACCCTCAGGTGCCCTCCACTTCCCAGACATTTGACCAATGGGTGAGGGGGTGGGAAGAAGTTTGGAGAAACACAAAAACTGCTTTAAAAAAGACTTTTGAAACCTATAAAAAGCAGGCTGATAGAAAGAGTGCTCCCCAAAGAACATTCCAAGTTGGGGAAAAGGTTTATTTGTCAACTAAATATTTACGCCTCAAATTGCCCAGCAAGAAATTGGGGCCAAAATTCTTGGGGCCTTTCCCCATAGTAAGGACCATCAATCCGGTCACCGTAGAACTAAAACTCCCTAGACTTTTAGGGAGAATTCACCCAGTCTTCCATTGCAGCTTGTTGAAACCTTATCGGGGCTCCACTTTAAGACCTCCCTCGAAGAAGGCACCTGGGCCCCTCGTATTTGCGGGACAGACCCACTATGAAGTGAAACGTATTCTTGACTCTAGAATTTTTAAAGGGAAATTGCAGTACCTAGTACAATGGAAGGGATATCCATTGTCTAAAGCCACCTGGGTGAAATCCAGTGAGGTGAAAGCTGACAGGTTCATCAAAAGGTTTCATGCGAAATACCCCAACAAACCGACAACTAGTCATTAACATATGCTTTTGTTTACATTACAGGATCTGTCCTTTTTGTAAGGGATGCCTGGAATGTTATGTGCAAAGGAAGGGAAATTCAGATCTTGGCATTCTCCATGCCGTGCTGACACTCCTCTACACTAATAAAGGCTTTTTAGGTTAAACCATGCCTGGAAGTTCTTTGAAGTGTTTCATTAGTCAGACACATGACACCTGACATGTATGGATGGTTTGGCTTACAAGGGGGTAAACTATATTTGCCTGAAGCCCTCCATCTCAAGGCTCTAAAACACAGCCATGACATAAAACAGGCTGGACACTTTGGATATCTAAAAATTCTACATCTCATTCGCCGGCAATTTTGGTGGCTGGGGCTAAAACAGGATGTGGAAAACTATGTCAAGAGTTGCGCTGTATGCTCCACCATGAAAAGAATTCCAGGGTAAACCCCCGGGTTCTTGCAGCCGGTGGCAGACCCTTCTCAACCATGGGAAAAATGGCTATGGACTTTATAGTAGACCTACCTGAAAGTAGAGGAAATACTGTCATCTGGACTGTGATAGACCTGTTTTCGAAGCAGGCACATTTCATTGCCTGCAAAGGACTCCCATCTGCCCAACGACTGACTAAATTGTTCCTGAAACATATCTACTGACTGCTTGGCGCCCCTAAGCGGATAATTTCGGACAGGAGGGTGCAGTTCACTGCGAAGTTTTGGAGGAACTTTCTCAAATTAATTGGATCATCTCAAGGCCTATTGTCCATCCGTCTACTAATGGGGCTGCGGAAGCCGCTAACAAGATGGTGGATCAATGTCTCAGATGTTATGTTTCATACCAACAAACAAACTGGACCGACCTCCTCCCTTTCGCGGAGGTGGCTTACAATAATTCTGTTCACAGCAGTACCGGCTACACGCCTTTCATAATAGCCACAGGAAAAGAATTCAACCCAATACCTGAATATCCTCAGGTGACCTCCGCCTCCCAGACACTTGATCAATGGGTGAGGGGGTGGGAAGAAGTTTGGAGAAACATGAAGACTGCTTTAAAAAAGACTTCCGAGACCTATAAAAAGCAGGCTGATAAAAAGAGGGCTCCCTAAAGAACATTTCAAGTTGGGGAAAAGGTTTATCTGTCGACTAAATATTTATGCCTTAAATTACCCAGTAAGAAATTAGGACCGAAATTCTTGGGGCCTTTCCCCATCGTGAGGATCATCAACACAGTCACAGTAGAATTAAAACTCCCTAGGCTTTTAGGGAGAATTCACCCTGTCTTCCATTGCAGCTTGTTAAAACCTTGTCGGGGCTCCACTTTAAGACCTCCCCCTAAGAAGGCACCCGGACCCCTCGTAGTAGCAGGTCAGGCTCACTATGAAGTGAAACGTATTCTTGACTCTAGAATTTTTAAAGGGAAATTGCAGTACCTAGTACAATGGAAGGGGTACTTGTTGTCCGAAGCCACTTGGGTGAAGTCTAGCGATGTGAAAGCTGACAGACTCATTAAAAGGTTTTATAAGAAACACCCCAACAAACGGAGAGATAGCCCCTAACATATGCTTTGTTTACATACAGGATCTATCCTTTTTGTAAGGTGGGCTGGATGTCAATGCTGCTAACATTGGATGTTCTTGCTTTGACAAAATATGAAGAGGCAGCCACTCTCTGTATAAGCTGTGTGGTACTTTTAGAGTTAAATTAGATGATGCTGGGAGGGGAGGAGAAAGAATGTGTGTGGGAATTAGTTAAGATAAGAAACGGAAGGGAAACTTTGCTCTTCAAACTGATAGGAGAACGTGATTAATGACTGCTAATTGGAGGAGGGAATTATGCTTGAATATTATGTGCTCAGGGGAGGGGAATTCAGATCTTGGCATCCACCATGCTGTGCCGACACTTTGTTTCATGATTAAAGACTTTTTAGGATAAACAATGCCTGAAAGTTCTTTGAAGTGTTTTGTTAGTCGGAACCTTGACACAGTCGCTATGTGAGAACCTGGACAGGAAGAAGAGTGAGGTTTTACAACTGGAGGAGAAACATCAATAACTTGAGCTATGTATACAGTGAGGGGAAAGAAGTATTTGATCCCCTGCTGATTTTGTACGTTTGCCCACTGACAGAGAAATGGTCAGTCTATAATTTTAATGGTAGGTTTATTTTAACAGTGAGAGACAGAATAACAACAAAAAAATCCAGAAAAACATATTTCAAAAAAGTTATAAATTGATTTGCATTTTAATGAGTGAAATAAGTATTTGACCCCTTCGCAAAACATGACTTAGAACTTGGTGGCAAAACCCTTGTTGGCAATCACAGAGGTCAGACGTTTCTTGTAGTTGGCCACCAGGTTTGCACATATCTCAGGAGGGATTTTATCCCACTCCTTTCAAGGTTGACATTTGGCAGCTCGAATCTTCAGCTCCCTCCACAGATTTTCTATGGGATTAAGGTCTGGAGAATGGCACCGGGCCAGAACATGCCAGCAACCGGGCCGTGCAAACAAGCAAAGCCCCATCTGTGGGATGCAGGCAGCATGCAAAACCACACCCCCTCTGGTCCGTGAAAAAACCTCTCTCCACGGAACTGGTCCCTGGTGCCCCAAAGGTTGGGGACCGCTGGGCTAGGCCACTCCAGGACCTTAATGTGCTTCTTCTTGAGACACTCCTTTGTTGCCTTGGCCATGTGTTTTGGGTCATTGCCATCCATGACCCATTTTCAATGCCCTGGCTGAGGGAAGGAGGTTCTCACCCAAGATTTGACGGTACATGGCCCTGTCCATCGTCCCTTTGATGCGGTGAATTTGTCCTGTCCCCTTAGCACAGGGGTGTCAAACTGCCGGCCTACGGGCCTGACGCATCACGCGGAAGCCGTGCCCACCCCATTGCCGGCAATGGCAAAACAGTCCCGATACGTTGCACAATGTCACGTGACATCACAAGTTTGACATGTCTGCCTTAGCAGAAAAACACCCCCAAAGCATAATGTTTCCACCTCCATGTTTGATGGTGGGGATGGTGTTCTTGGGATCATAGGCAGCATTCCTCCTCCTCCAAACACGGCGAGTTGAGTTGATGCCAAAGAGCTTGATTTTGGTCTCAGCTGACCACAACACTTTCACCCAGTTCTCCTCTGAATCATTCAGATGTTCAATGGAGTTTCAGACAGACCTGTACATGTGCTTTCTTGAGCAGGGGGACCTTGCAGGCGCTGCAGGATTTCCGTCCTTTATGGCGTAGTGTGTTACCAATTGTTTTCTTGGTGACTATGGTCCCAGCTGCCTTGAGATCATTGACAAGATCCTCTCCTGTAATTCTGGGCTGATTCGTCACTGTTCTCATGATCACTGAAACTCTACAAGGTGAGATCTTGCATGGAGCCCCAGACCGAGGGAGATTGACAGTTATGTTGTGTTTCTTCCATTTGTGAATAATCGCACCAACTGTTGTCACCTTCTCACCAAGCTGCTTGGCGATAGTATTGTAGCCCATCCAGCCTTGTGTAGGTCTACAATCTTGTCCCTGACATCCTTGGACAGCACTTTGGTCTTGGCCATGGTGGAGAGTTTGGAATCTGATTGATTGATTGCTTCTGTGGACAGGTGTCTTTTATACAGGTAACAAGCTGAGATTCGGAGCACTCCCTGTCATGCCCCCATCGGAGCCTGAATCTGCTGAGGAAAATGAGCTGGAACTGGAGCCAACGGAGGTCAAGGGAGAGGTGTCTGTGGCTTCAGAGGAATGTGGGGAAGAGCAGGCTGAGGCAGGCCAGGGCCTTTCAGGATTGGGACAGGATGAACATGAGAGACAGAGCTCAGGCAATGAGCAAGGGCCACCCCCTCCTGATCCTAGAGCACGGAGAGTGGAGAGAAGGAGGGAACAACACAGGCAGGCTCAACTACTCAGGAGGAGAGCCCCCACCCCTCTCCACAAGGCACACGTGGAGACTGAGACTTAAGGAGATGCTGTGGGGAGGGGCATTTGTCGGGAACAAACGCTGATTTCTTGGAGTTTTGTGTGCCGTTGCTGATCTTGGTAACAACTCTCTGATCTCTTGTTCTGTGTTGTGATTTCTGCTTGGAAACCCTGAAACTCTGACCATTGGACTGGCTGACAAAGTTGATTTGGTGTTCAAAGACCTCGGATTGAATTTTGGCTTCTCTTCTGAAACTGCTCAAGCAAGCTTGTGTTTCCACAGACTTGTTAGATTTTGGATGTATGTTTCTTTCCTTGTTATCTACGTGGCCTTGAGTAAATTACTCTTCTAATCTAACTGTGTGTGAGTCGAAACCTGAAGGAGGATGGCTTGTTTCATACACACACTTTCCCTGCCTGAAGAGTTAAAAACTTGTGAAACTACTTGCAGCCAGAGGCTGCTGAAGGTGTGTATGTCTTACTTTGTTCTGGGGCCTGCCAGAGACGTGGGACCATTTAGGGAAAATTTGGAGCAATTAAAGGGCGGTTTGAACTGCCAGCTGACTGTGTTGCCTCTGTGCCGTGCCCTGGGTCATCACATTCCCTTTAAGAGAGTGCTCCTAATCTCAGCTTGTTACCTGTATAAAAGACACCTGGGAGCCAGAAATCTTGCTGATTGATAGGGGATCAAATACTTATTTCACTTATTAACATGCAAATCAATTTATAACTTTCCTGAAATGCATTTTTCTGGATTTTTTTGTTGTTGTTATTCTGTCTCTCACTGTTAAAATAAACCTACCATTAAAATTATAGACTGATCATTTCTTTGTCAGTGGGCAAACATACAAAATCAGCAGGGGATCAAATAATTTTTTCCCTCACTGTATGACACTACTATGATAGCTGAAAATGCAATGGAATTGTAAATTCTAGTTATAAAAGTGATAGAAGTAAAGGAAAGGTCTTCAGAAATTTAATATTGAAAGAGAAATTTAAAATTGAATTTGCTGCAGTGGAAATTTACTGAGTGGAGAAGCAACTATAATGGCTGGGAAACAGGAAAGGAGAGCATAAAGGAAGGATGTAAGAGAAACACATAGGCAAAATTGTTATCTGGGTCTTCAGAATGGGAAAAGGAGTTGTAAGAGAAGATAACTAGCAAAACAGGAAAGAACCTTGCATAAATTATCTCTTAATTTTAATGTACATGTGATGTATGATTTAGTATGTAGCAGGAAATATGTAGGAGGTGGTCGGAAAGAGTGTAACCTCATAGTACCTCAGCCAATGGGGAAAGAGGAGGGATGTGGCGGCTGGGACAGGGCTGTATAAAGAAGGGAATATTTTGGGTTGAAACTTTGGAGAGAACCAAGTTTTGATAGCTTCTCTCACTGCTTATTGCAATAAACGAAACAAAAGGCCTTTGCTGTGTCTTGGCTGGTTATTGGTCAGGCGAGCTTGTCTCTGGTCACAAAGGAAAGTGGCCAGGAGCACATAACAGCTTTGGGGGCTCCTCCGGGATTTGCATCCGTTCCATCTTTGGCAGCTGAGGATATTCGAAAGGGAAGTGTGCACCTGGGTAAGTTTTTCCCAGCCCTAAAGGTCGGGTTGCCCCTGCTCAAACGAAGAGGAATCGGAAATCCCAAGACAAAAAGCCAGGACCCAGTGAAAACCTAAGGGAAAGTCGGCCGACTCAAGGAAGGACTTCAACTCAGCCTGACAGGTAAGATACCAGAGGGGTATCTAGAGACCAGAGGGGTATCCATGGCAATAAGAGTTTGAAGAGGATGGACGCCTCCCCGGCCAGTGTGCTGGTCAATAAGGGGAAAAAAAAGGAGGAAAGGTATTTCCATTCTGGAATGAACCCCCTTAGGGAGATGGGAATCCCTTAGGGAGAATGTTGAAGTATTTTAAGTCAATGCTTTAAACAAGGCATTTGGACAGAGGAAGGATGATACATTACAGTATACATCTGGCCTAAGTACATGTTTGGCCACCCAATAAATTAAATTGGGCTTCTCAGCTTGGCTTAGAGCGGTGGGGAATGGATAGGCAGTGGTTAAGGTCTATCAGAAATGCTCCTTGCATTTCCCCACTGCCTGGAGAACAAGCTACAAGTTACCCCAAAAGAGTAAAAGTGGAAATTTAAAGGGACACAAACCTCCAAATGTCTGGAAATGATGTTTAAGGGTCTCTGTGTTTGTGTGTTTGTGTTGACTCATTTCTAAAGACCTGGGGGAGGGGGGAGAGACCCTCTAACAGTAATATACAAAACAACAAGGCCTTATTCCAAAAGGAAATTTGGGAAATGGAGCTCATTGGCTTGTGAAAAAGCTCCTTAAAAATAATAATGATTGTTTTGCCTGGGCTGAAGTATTTGGAATTTTTTTGTGTCTGATGTAAATGCAAGAAAGGGTGAAGAAGGCTAGTTTCTTAGTAATTAGAAGGACAATAGAAGTGTTAAAAGAATGGAAATAATCAGATGGAAGAGAGGGAGAGAGAGAGAGAGAGAAAGGAGCTGTGTGACGTTTTAATGCCTGGTCAGGATGAAAGGCGAGAACTCTGATCTGCTATTTTGTGTGAAAGAGTTAAGTTGATAATCTATAGAAACTCATAGAAAGCTATGTATTTCTTGAGGTTCCTATAGTTTGGAAGGTGACAAGAGAGGGGAAAACCCCTCTCCAAGGGGAAAAAAATGTCCCCCCCCTAACAGCTTTTGAAATCAGGCAATTTAGGAAAGAATTGCCCAAACTAATAGAAGATCCTATTGAAGCAAGAAAACAGGTTAGAAATGTTTTTAGGACCAATGGAATATTCATGGGGAGAAATGCAACCCATTTTTAACATTTTTACACCAGAGGAGAATGGGATGATTAGGTGAGCAGCTAGGGAACAGTGTAAGAAAAAGATTTACAAAAAAAAAGGGAAAAAAATGAACAGGCTGAGATCCCTGTTGCAGATCCAAAGTGGGATGGTAACAGAGTGCAGAGAGGAATGCTATGGCTGATTATAGGGGATATAAGGTATTTAAATATGCAGTGCCTCAGAGTCTTAACATTCAGAAGGCACTGTGATTAGAACAAGGAAAGGAGGAAGCATGACTGAATGGCTAGAGAGATTAAAAAGTCAACTTCAAAAGTATGAACATTTGGATCCTGGTAATCCAGGACATCAAATTATTTTGAAATATCAATTTGTATAGAAAGCATGGGAAGATATTAGGGTAAAAATGCAGAAATTAGACACATGGAAAACTAAAACAATAGAAGATTTATTACCGGTAAGAGAGGCTCAGAAAGTATATGCAAAGAGAGAAGATGAGAGAGATAAACGTAAGATAAGATAAAAATGATGGCTCATTTGGTGCAAACAGGCCAGCAAAAGGATGGGCAGGAGTAATCAGGAAATCAGTAAGGGGTCTTGGGAGAGGTCTAGGTTGGGGGTGAGGACAGCCATTTGGCACAAGGGGATATAAACCCCTAAGAAAAAAAATTCCCCAGTCCCTAAACAAACAAACAAACAAACAAGCAAGCAAGCAAGCAAGCAAGCAAGCAAGCAAGCAAGCAAGCAAGCAAGCAAGCAAGCAAGCAAGCAAGCAAGCAAATGTGCCTTTTGTAAAGAGGAAGGACACTGGGAAAATGAGTGCCCTAAGAGGAAGGAGGGGGAAGAACTAGCAAATTTGGTGAATTTTGAGGATTAGGGGTGTCAGGGGACTAATCTGTTTTCTGGTCCAGCTTTTTAGGAACCCCTGATAAACCTTAAAGGTTGGATCCCTGGAGGAGGAAAGGGTGTACTCGGTGGATTCCGGAGCCACCAGATTTACCCTGAACTATATACCTCCAGGAATGCAAATTGGGAAAGGGAAGATTAAGGATCAGGGAACTGGGGACATGTAGTAGAAGCAACAATATTTAAATCTGCTATGGTCCAGACAGTAGCAAAAGGACCTGGACAATGGTGCAACTTTGTATTGGTAAAAGGGAGCTGAAATTTGGCCAGGAGGTACTTAATTGGTAAATTGGGGGTTGTTATTATGGGGAATAAAAAAGAAATAATTGTAAATATTATGGCCTTGAGCGAGGAAGCTCAAGGAAATGTGGACCCTCTTATATGGTCCCAAGAGGGCAATAGAGGAGGTGTACACATGGACCCTTTAAAAGTGACTTAGTTTAAAGAACCCTGGTGAAGTAATTCACCAGAAACAGTATATAACATTACATTGAAAGGAAGAATGGGTTTAAAGCCCATGGTGGAAGGGCTATTGAAGGGGGGTGAAATTTTTGAGCAATCCTTTTAAACATTTTTAGTTTGTTACTTTTTTAACCCAAGAATTTCTGCGTTGGAAAAGTAAGAGATGCAGAAAAAAAGGGAAAAAAGGGGGGGGGGGGAGTTTCTGCCTGCATATTTGTTTTTGTTTTTTTTTAAAGAACAGAAATTGGGTAAAATTTCCTGACTGTAAGAATAATTAATCAGTGGGATAATTGTCTCCAGAAACTGTGGATGTGTAAGGACCCACCCCACTTTGCATCTTAAGAAGACAGAACTCCTGGAATATTTCTTCCAACAGGCATCTTTATTAAGAGAAAGCTGGATGCAGGCGTTCTAGACAGGACTTGGGTCCAAGCTCTCCCATTCAAGGTTTTAAGGGATCCCCCATTAGCCACACCCCCGTCACCCCCTTCTCCCAGCGACAATCCCAG
>NW_015387332.1:170125-176585 GCF_001527695.2 Protobothrops mucrosquamatus
AGGCATTACATTCTCACCCCCTTTTCCTCATTGCCGGGAGGAGACTTCAAAAAGGATTACATGAAAGCTAATGACCCCCATTGTTATTGTTAGTCCGTTTGGTGATATCCACATCCAGTCCCTTTGAAGTAGGCTGAAGGAAGTGAGGGCCATAAAGCCCCTTTGTTCACCCCCTTCCCTTCATCGTATGACAGAATCCCGAGCAGGCAGAAATGAGGGTTTTCATAGTTGATAACTAGAGATGGAATATATTTGGATTCTGACAGGATGCTTCATTATTGGAGGTTTTTGGGAGGTTAGAAATTGATAGGGTCTGAAATGGATCGAGTTCCTTGTTTCAGTAAGGGGTTGGACTAGAGGACCTCTAATGTCCCATCCAACTCTGATATTCTGTTTTTGTATGTGTGGCATGCTTCAGTGATTTTCCTTTGCATTTTAGTTTGGATTTATCCTTAATAATGCATTTGAGGGTATTCTTGTCAAAGGAACAATCCTATGATGTTTTATTAACATCTGGTAAAATATGTGTCTTTGGGACTCCTTGCTACTGCAAAAGAGATGATTAATTACTGCATACTGTGTGTGTTCAATTTGTTTTCCTTTTCCTTGGAGCTAAGGAGGGGAAGGGAAACCTTTATGGAAAACCAATTTGGTTTCAGGGTTATAGCCACAGTGTCAGAATCCAGTTATATTTCCTTTCTATCTATCTTCTCTGATCTAAAACCAATTCTTACCCTTTCCTGGATCCTGCCATACTCCCAAGGGGGAGGGGGGATATGCATGCGGGTTTTATTACTCTCACTTCCTCTATTCACTACAAAGTAACCTTTTGTTTATTCATCTTCAGGTCTGCTAACCATTACAATGTAACCATTTGCCTCTTATCCTATGTCCCTGTGAACTTCTCCTCCTTACGGGCCAGCTAGGAAAAGGGGGGGTGAAAAGATACATCAAAATAAGGTGTGAGGAGCTGTTGAATGATCGTGCACAACGGAACCGGATTGATTTTATCTTTACTGGATTTAACACCTAGAAATCTGCTGGTCTGAATCGCCTGGAAGAACTGCGGGGTGGGGGCTGCTTAGGGACACTTTAAAACATCGATTTGTAAGGAAATCCCTCAGATCCTGTCTATCATGCCTGCTATCAATTTCTCTTAATAAAAGTTCCTGTTGGAAGAGATCGTTTCCAAGAGTTCTGCTTTCTTAAGATGTGGATTGAAGTGGTTCCTTACACACAGGTTGCAAGGCTGAATTTGAGTTCAAATCCTGCTTTGGCCATGAGGGATGGCTGAGTGTTTTGGGGCTGGTTTATTTTCGTTCAGCCCTAGGAGGGAGGTTTTGGCAAGCCACTTCTGTTAATGTTATGGCAATTTTCCTCCTGAGGGCTGTTTCAAGTTCTCTGAAAGCAAAAGTTTTGTATAAATTTTTTACTCTGTCTGGTTTGGTGAGTGGGGGAAGGGGGAGACAATCTTTTGTCTTCTTAGCTATCCTGTTGTTCTTTGATGTGCTGCCATAAGAGTGATTTGAATATTATCTGCCTGAGACAAAAGACATTTCAGAAATGTTGGCCCAATACTGATCGGTGAGCCTATGTGCTTTACCTTTTAAAATCCTGAATGTGTTATTTACAATGAGTTTATTGAGTTATATTTTTGTAACATGGTATCTAATCAGGGTGAAAGGGGGAGGAGAAAGAAAAATATGACAATTTTTGATAGAGCTTCCATGGACAAGTATAGTCTATCTGACACAGGACAAATGGTTTTTTTTTTCTCTTTCCTCCACTTTTAAGCTGTGGAAGCAAATACATTCTTATGTAGCTTCCCAGTTTTGTAAGATCTTATTCTGGGAATTATAAAGAAATGGGAAAGCAACTTTTTGGCAGAAGAAAGGATTGAGGGTGTTTAGCAAATAAAGCTCAATTGGTATGAAAGGAGGTAAAATATCTAGGATATATTATAGTTGAAGGGGAAAGAAAAATAGATAGTAAAAGGATTAAGGCTATAGTAGATTTATAATTACCAAACAACAAAAATGGCCTTAAGGGAGTTCTGTGGTTATCACAAGATACTGCAAGAATGGTGATCCAAAAACTATATGAGGGGAATCATTCCGGAATTAAAGCATAGGTAGCAATGTATTTGAAATTCTATGCTACCCTTGGAATTTATGGGATAGCCCAAAGGGCCACAGAGGGATGTTTGATATGTAAAAGGGTTAATAAAGGGTTAATGCTCCCAAAGGAGGGAGACCAATAGCTATATGTGGAACAAGTACTGGGGTCTCTGTCTTCTCTTTGACAGGAAGGCTTGGTGGCACAAACAGCTCCTTTGGAATTTCCAGTCCATAAGATCCAGCCGGGACAGTGGGTGCTGATTCGTAAATGGAAGGAGGAACTTCTACAACCAAAGAAGGGAAGTTCCTTATATTGAATCTGCTGTCCGGAGGGCTGAGAAGGGTTGGACTTACTACACACGAGCGAAGGTGGACCTGAAAGAGGCTGGGCGGTCATTCCAGGACAAGGACTGAAAGCCACGTTTAAAAGGACTTGAATGGGTAGTAGACCAGAACCCGTACCTATTTTGTATATCTCTATTAGAATTTCAGGTGACCCCAGACAAAGAACAAAGGTGCTGGTGATGATCATGAGAGAAGTAAAAGTGGTTTGTTACAAATAAAACCAATAACTGAGACAGAAGTCACACCATTAGAAACTGAAAACATAGAATTGTAAATTGTAAGAATTAGGTGGTAAATGTACATTTTTGGTTATTGTCAGTGTGATTGCTGTTGCTGTTATTGCTGTTATGATTGTGGATCAATTTGTGGGTGTGAAATACTGTGAAATAATAATGGGGGTGGATTCTAATTCTAATATTACTGAAGACAACACACCAGAGCAGCCTGGGAAATAAAGCTAAAAATTTATTTGTGGGATTTAAAGGTAGATGACAATCATGAAGCAGTAATGGATATTGCAAAAGGAATCAGGAAAGTGGCTAAAGCTCCTGAACAAAAGTATGAAAATATATGGAGCGATTGGGGTTGGTTAACTAATTGGTTTCCCAACACTGAATAGTTAAGACAAATGTTTCTTGGCCTAATTTTTTTAGTGGTTATAGGACTTATGTGTTGTGCATGTCTGCAATGTATTCCTCTATATGCATCTACTTTAACCAAAGCTGTAGGAAAAGCTTTAGAAAAGCCTTAGGAAGAGAAGAAATTATACAGTTAATGGTTATAAGATTTTCTAAGCATGATAATGAAGACCGTTCAGAGTAATAAAAATTAAAAGGGGGGATTTGATAGAAGTAAAGGAAAGGTCTTCAGAAATTTAATATTGAAAGAGAAATTTAAAATTGAATTTGCTGCAGTGGAAATTTACTGAGTGGAGAAGCAACTATAATGGCTGGGAAACAGGAAAGGAGAGCATAAAGGAAGGATGTAAGAGAAACACATAGGCAAAATTGTTATCTGGGTCTTCAGAATGGGAAAAGGAGTTGTAAGAGAAGATAACTAGCAAAACAGGAAAGAACCTATTTTTCTAAGAAGTCATTAAAAAAGAGGGCCAGAACTCAGGCAACTGAGCATGTGCAATTAGTTGATTAATATTAACTGACACACCTTGCATAAATTATCTCTTAATTTTAATGTACATGTGATGTATGATTTAGTATGTAGCAGGACATATGTAGGAGGCGGTCAGAAAGAGTGTAACCTCATAGTACCTCAGCCAATGGGGAAAGAGGAGGGATGTGGCGGCTGGGACAGGGCTGTATAAAGAAGGGAATATTTTGGGTTGAAACTTCGGAGAGAACCAAGCTTTGATAGCTTCTCTCCCTGCTTATTGCAATAAATGAAACAAAAGGCCTTCACTGTGTCTTGGCTGGTTATTGGTCAGGCGAGCTTGTCTCTGGTCACGAAGAAAAGTGGCCAGGATCACATAACAAAAGTCAAGGAGTACAGGTAGTCCTCAAGTTATGACTGTAATGGAGCCTGCCCATTAGGGTCAAAAGTCAGGACAATGTTAAATGACCTGCCTCAAGTAACGACCAATCATCCCTGCTTTCACCAGTGCATTTGTTAAATGAATACATGGGTCATTAAGTGGAGTTCTGGGCTGGGGGAGATCCTGGGAAGCTTGGTACAGGCACATGCCCACCTGCTTCAGGCCTCTCAATGTTTCTCCCACCCTAAGATACCCCATGCTCTGCTTCCCACCCCTTGGGTGCCTCGCATGCCACCTGCTGCATAGCTGTCTTGCCAGTGAGAAACAATGGGGAAGAAAAATGCTGGGCACGCCTGCCTTTCCTAATTCTGCCCCTGTCCTTCCTCCTGCCAAGGTGCCCTGCCTTTCTGGGCCAAAAAAAGAATCAGTTCCATAGCCTTTCAGAGCTTTCTGCTCTGTCAGCTGGCTGCCAATCTGCTGGCCATCAGGAGGCTACAAAGCTTTCCTGCCTCTGGCTAAACTTTGGGAAGCCGGCCTCTGCATAAAGGCTGTCTAAAGGCTGTAGACTGCCTGTACAGGAAGTCAAATGAACAGCTAAAGCTTGCAAAGACCAAGCTTCCTCCATTTTGTTTTACAAGTCTCTAGTCAGTTAAAAGTTTGCAGATGATTTCTCCCCCCTCCCCCCAGTTCAAGGGAAAAAGCTGCGGAAAGATTGTCTTTCCTTGTTTGCTTCTGTTCCTCTGCTCTTCAGCCTGGTGTCAAGGTAAGGTTTTTAAAAGGGACAGAGATTGGAGAGCAGAGGTGGGGAATTTAGTTTTAGCACCTAATGGGTGGTGGTGGTGGTGGTGAAGAAAGATCAACAAATCTGTCCCTCTCACCTTTTTTTCTTTTTCTTTACTGAAGAACTGTAGGTTTCTGGGGGAGGGAGGGAGGGAGGGGGTTAAAGCAAGGGAAAGGTTTTGGGAAGATCATCCTGAAGCTGCCGCCTTTGCACACAGGGGCTGGCTTCCTAAAACCTTGTAAGAGCCAGGAGAGGCTTGCAGCCTCCTCCTGGCCAGCTGACTGGCAGCCAGCTGATGGGGCAGAAAGCTCCCAAAGCAACTGCCATTTCTACAAGGAATTGTTGGGGTGCTGAAAATGGCAGCTGATTCCAGGAGCCATGGGGAGCAGGCCCAAGTGCTGTGGGGTCCCATTGAAGCAGAAGGGGTGTGTGTGCTGCAGCATCCCTGTGGTCTGCCATAAGGGCAAATTACCACGGGGCCACTGCAGCTGTCCTAACTTTGAAACAGGGTTGTATAGGTAGTCCTCAACTTACAACCACAATTGAGCCCAAAATTTCTGTTGCTAAGTGAGACATTTAAGTGAGTTTTGCCTGATTTTATGACATTTCTTGCCACAGTTGTTAAGTGAATCACTGTAGTTAAAGTTAGTAACACAGTTGTTAAGTGAATCTGGCTTCCCCATTGACTTTGCTTGTCAGTAGGTCGCAAAAGGTGATCCTGGGACCCTTCAACCATCATAAATATGAATCAGTTGCCAAGTATCTGAATTTTGATCACGTGACCATGGGGATGTTGCAACGGTCGTAAGTGTGAAAAATGGTCATAAGTCACTTTTTCCAGTGCTGTTGTAACTTTGAACGGTCACTAAATGAACTGTTGTAAATTGAGGACTACCTGTATGTAGTTTGGGGGTGTCAGTCGTAACTCTGAATCATCGTTAAGTGACCTGTCATTTCTCTAGGACTACCTGTACAGTGAAAAAAATGGGACTACTATTAAATATAAAGAAGACCAAACTAATGACAAAAGGTATAACAACCAGCCTTAAATTGATAATGATCTTTAGTACAAGGATGAGTAACTTCTTTTCTATCTAGGGCTGCTCAGGGGTAACCTGTTGCAGGGCACATGGTGAGCAGGACTGAAAAAAGCACTGGGTGAAACCACAGCCAAGCCTAACTGGGGACTAGAGGAAAATGCATAATTTGTGGTTTTTGTTTTTTTATTATTATTATTACATTTATACCCCGCCCTTCTCCTGGTGGACTCAGGGCGGCTTACAGCCAGTTTAAAACAAAACAATCAATACAATATACAAAATTTAAAATGTAATTAAAAAGAAATATTAATATGGGCCTTTTCTTCCTTTTTTAAAAAGTTATTTAAAAACCAAATTTAAAATACCCCTTAGGCCAGTCCTGCCAGCTGAAATAGCCATGTCTTGAGGGCGCGGCGGAAGGAGGGGAGATCCGGAATCACCCGGATCTCTGGGGGTAGTTCGTTCCAGAGGGTGGGGGCTCCAACAGAAAAGGCTCTCCCCCTGGGGGTCGCCAACCGACACTGTCTGGTTGACGGCACCCTGAGGAGACCCTCTCTGTGGGAGCGTATCGGCCGGTGAGAGGTGATCTGTGGCAGAAGGCGGTCTCGGAGGTAACCAGGTCCGATGCCATGGCGCGCTTTAAAGATGATGATCAACACCTTGAAGCGCACCCGGAAGGCCACAGGCA
>NW_015387332.1:177115-178222 GCF_001527695.2 Protobothrops mucrosquamatus
TCCAGGGAAGGCTTCTTAAGGAGGGGCCTCACCACCGCCTCCTTCAAGGCTACGGGGAAGACACCCTCCCGTAAAGAAGCGTTTATAATTCCCTGGAGCCAGGCTCGTGTACCCTCCCGGGCAGCCAGTACCAGCCAGGAGGGGCACGGATCCAGTAAACATGTGGTTGCATTCAGCCTCCCCAGAATCCTGTCCACGTTCAGCTTGTTGTGGAAAGCCCAGTCTTAAGAATCCTGGTTCAGCTTGTTGTGGAAAGCCAGTCTTAAGTTAGCATGGTATATAGAATAGAATAGAGCTGGAAGGGACCTTGGAGATCTTCTAGTCCAGCCCCCCCGCTCAAGCAGAAGAACCTATACCATCTCAGACAAGTGAATGTCCACTCTCCTCTTAAAAACCTCCAGTGATGGAGCGCAAGCTGTTCCACTGGTTAATTGTCCTCACTGTTAGGAAGTTTCTCCTTAATTCCAGGTTGCTTCTCTCTTTGATCAGTTTCCAACTATTGTTTCTTGTCCTGCCCTCTGGTGCTTTGGTGAATAATTTGACCCCCTTTCTTTGTGGCAGCCTCTCAAATACTGGAATGCTGCTATCATGTCTCCCCTATTTCTTCTTTTCTTTAGACTAGCCAAACCCAAGTCCTGCAGCCGTTCTTCATATGATTTAGTCTCCAGGCCTTGGATCATCTTAGTTGCTCTTCTCTGAACTTTTTCCAAAGTCTCAACATCTTTTTTGGAGTATGGTGACCAAAATTGGTTGCAGTATTCCAGGTGTGGTTGTTCTATCCCAGCCTATTGCCGTCCTTGTTAAAGGCACAAGGACCAAATCCCTGCTGATACAATAGGCTGGAAACGTTCAAACAAAACAAAATCCCTTTTATTTGGGTGACAATCCTGTCAATAAGTCCAAAACACGACTTAAAGTTCCTAATTTAAAATTATATTATGATGCGGTGGTTTTGACATGGATTAGTGATTGGTTAAATTTGACAAATAGAAATATTCTTTCTCTTGAAGGATGGGATTTGTTATTTGGTTGGCAGGCATATTTAATTTATGATAAAAAAGTAGATAGAATTTTTAAGGCTCATATTTTGAGAAGTGCTTTACTTCG
>NW_015387332.1:181542-188876 GCF_001527695.2 Protobothrops mucrosquamatus
TCCTTGCTACTTGACGACGTCTGCGAGCATCAATCAGCTCCTCCAGGTGTGAGCCTTCCGAATCTGACTCCTGCTCCTCACACAGCTGAGCTTCATCAGAAACACGACTGGAGGGGCCAGGCTCTTCATCAAGCCGTGCGTCTTGTAATTCATCAGAGCCTCCCTCTGACCCTGATGGCCCCTCAACGGCCTCCTCCACATCCTCCTCAGATTCCTGAGACTCAGCTGTTGGGAACACAGGCTGGCACGGAATCACAACAGTGGTTCACACTAGGGTTTTATAAAGCGGTACTAATACTCCGTGTGATCTTGATTCTATGCCTCTGTTTATGCAACCCAGGATTGTAGTAGCTTTTTTGGGTGCTGCTGCACATTGCTGACTCTTAGTCAAGTGATCGTCCACTAGGACTCCAAGGTCCCTCTCACAGTTACTGTTTTTGAGCCAGATCCCACCTGATCTGTACTTGTATCTTTGATTTTTCCTGCCTAAATGTAACATTTTGCTTTTCTCCACATTAAAACTCATTTTGTTGGACAGGGCCCATTGTTCAAGTTTGTCAAGATCTTTTTGAATCCTGAGCTTGTCTTCTGAGGTGTTGACTATTCCTGCCAGTTTAGTGTCATGTGCAAATTTGATGAGTTCCCCTTCTGTTCCCTCATCTAAGTCATTGATGAAGATATTGAAGAGTACTGGGCCTAAGACGGAGCCTTGTGGTACCCCACTGCTTACTTCTCTCCATGTGGATGTAGTACCATTGAGGACTACATGCTGAGTACAGTTTGTCAGCCAGTTGCTTTACCCTTTAGGATTTTCATCCATGGAATCTTTCCTAGGTTCTCTCCGAGTTTGTTAAAATCAGCTCTTTTGAAGTTTAAGACATTGGCTGAATTATTTTCCATTGCTTGTATTTGCATTATATTGAATTCTAGTATGACGTGGTCACTTTCCCCAAGGTTCCAACAACTTCAACTCCCTCTATCACTTCTTCTCTATTAGTAAGAATTAGGTCCAGTATAGCTTTACTTCTAGTTCCCTCCTCTACCTTTTGGATGACAAAGTTGTTGGCTAGGTTGGTTAGGAATCTGTTTGACCTCCCGCTCCCTGCAGTTTGTCTCCCAGCTGATATCTGGGTAATTGAAGTCTCCCATTACTACTGTGGTATGCTTCCTACATACATTTGTTAACTGGTTGGCAAAGAGTTCATCTATTTCTTTGGATTGGTTGGGTGGCCTGTAGTATACACCTATGGCAATGTCACTTTTTCCCTTTTATATTGACCCATATAGATTCTGGAGTGCTTTTATCTTTGATAATGTGCATTTCTGTAGATATGTAGTATTCTCTTACATATAGTGCAACTCCCCCTCCTCTTTTTGTAGTTCTGTTTCTTTTGAACAATTTGTATCCATCCATCAGTCCATTCCAGTCATGTGTTTCGTCCCACCAGGTTTCTGTAATGCCAACTATGTTATACCCCCCCCTCGTGTACTATTGCTTCTAGTTCACCATTTGTTCCCCAAGCTTTGAGCATTAGTATATAAACATTTAAGTCTTTTATGTCTGTCTGTGCATATGTTTCCTGGATCTCCTGATTGTTGTTTGATTTTTTCTTTTTTCTCATCACTCCTTACCTCTTTGATTTGTTTTCTTGGGATTTATGATTGGTTTTGTGTTCTAGAGATTCTAATGATTGGTCACCCCTCCCCCTCAATTTTACTTTAAAGCCCTTCTAATGAGTTGGGCCAGTCTTTTTCCGAGTACATTTTCCCCTGTTTTCGTGAGGTGCAGCCCATCCCTCGCCAAGAGTCCTTCGTAAGTCCTTTGTTCCAGTCTTTTTCTGAGTCACGTAGGAAATGCAGTCCATGGTCCAGGAAACCAAAGTTTTCTTGACGACACCAACCCTTTAGCCAGTGGTTTATTTCTAGAATTCTTTTTCCCCTCAATGGGGGCTTGGCCTTTTGTTGGGAGTACTGATGAGAACACTACTTGTGCTCCTAGCTCCTTAATTTTATTGCCTAGTTGCTTATACTCGCTCAGTATTGTGCTCAGGTTCTTTGTTGTGTCATTCGTCCCAATGTGAAGGAGTAGGAGAGGGTAGTAATCTGTGGGCCTAATTATTTTGGTTAGGTTCTCAGCCACGTCTTTGATTTTTGCTCCAGGGAGACAACATACCTCCCTGGATTGTATGTCCGGTCTGCAGATGGCTGTTTCTGTTCCTTTGAGAATAGAATCTCCTATCACAAGCACTCGCCTTCTTTTTTGGGGGGTGCAGTCTGAAGTGCTTTTCTGTTTGTCTCACGTGTGTTTGTTGATGTGACTTTTTAAGGGATATTTAGTGTTGTTTCTTTGCTAGGTGTCTGCATGGTTTCTTTTGAGGGGGAGGTTGTGGGTCTGTGTATTTCCATCTAGGGGGAGAAATCGATTGCTCAGTTTTAATGGGGCTACTTCTGTTTGGGTTAGATTGGGCAGTAGGGGCTTATTAGATGTATGCTGCTCCTTCCTTTGATTGTTGTGTTTCCTTCTATGTGTGACATACCTCCATTTGTCTTCCTCCAAGGGTTTATCAGTAGGGTCAAATCCTCTGGGAGTTATTTGTCCAATAAGTTCAGTTTGGGTATAGCTTTCTTTCGTAGGTTGGAGTTTGGCTAGAGTTGCCTCTAGATTCCTTACTTTTTCCTCTAGTACAGGGGTTCCCAACCAGGGGTGCAAGAAGATATTCCAGGGGTGTGTGAAAACTTTGGTTTTCAAAATTATAGTGTATATGCATAATTCGTTCCCATTATTTTGAACTTTTGTAAGGGGTGTGAGAATATATCAGAAGTGTTTTAGGGGTGCGGGGTATAGAAAAGGTTGGGAGCCGCTGCTCTAGTAGTTCACATAGTTTACATTTAATGCATGTATAATTTGGGTGTTCTTTGGGCATAAGCACATACATGGAACATGTATTGCATAACACAATAGTGTCCGTTGCCTGTTCCATGAATTTGTTGTTTGAAAATCCCTCTTTTATGGTTGGTGGATGTGCTTTGCTGTTAGCCATGCTTCTACCTTCTTTGTTCTAGGTCACGGGTCGGCAACCTGCGGCTCCGGAGCCACATGTGGCTCTTTGAGCCTTCTCCTGCGGCTCCCAGCCTCCTCCGCCAATTGCAGAGAGAGAGACAGAGACAGAGAGAGGCACTTGCGCTTCCCCCCCCCTCTCTCTCTCTCTCTGTGTAAAAAAGAAAGTGGCCTCATGCTGTTCTTGGACAAGCTGACAAGCTTATCCTGCCTTTGCTGCTGCTTCCTGCTTCCTGTCAGCTTGTCCGAGAACAACGTGAGGCCACTCTCTTTTTTACACACACACACACACACACACACACACACACAAACACACACACAGAGAGAGAGAAGGGAAGCGCAAGTGCCTCTCTCTCCCTCTCTCTCTCTCACACACACACACACTCACTCACTCTCTCTCTCACACACACACACTCTCTCTCACACACTCTCTCTCTCTCTCTCTCACACACACACACACACACACTGAGTGGGGGAAGAGGACTGGCAGACCAAGGGCAGGAGGGAGCCAGCCCAATAAGAATGTGTGTCAGTGTAAGGACCCACCTCACTTTACATCTTAAGAATACAGAACTCTTGGAATATCTTTTCCAACAGGCATATTTATTAAGAGAAAATGATTGTAGGCGTGCTAGACAGGATCTGAGGAATTCTCTTCCACCCTTCAATGTTTTAAGTGTTTTCAAGCAGCCCCCCACCCCAGTTCTTCCGGGCGACGATCCTCCTCCTCTCTTTTCCCAGACTCCAGGCGCTGCATTGTTCCCTTTTCCCTTACTGCCGGCAAAAGGGAGACTTCAGAGAGGAGTAGATGAAAGGTTATGGCCATATTGTTATGGTCAGTCCTCTTGGTGAGAATCCACATTCAGTCGCTTTGAAGTTTAATGAAGGAAGTGAGAGCCATAAACCCCTTTGCTCATCCCCCTTCCCCTTCGTAGTATGACAGAATCCAGAGAGAGCAGAAATGGGTTTTTCCATAGTAGATAACTAGAAATGAAATATAATTGGATTCTGATAGTCAGCTTGTCGGAGAACAGCATGAAGCCAGCTTGCCAGGTGAGCAGAAGATTGGAGAGAGGGAGAGAGAGAGGGGGAGAGAGAGAGGGAGGGAGACAAAGAGAGGGAGAGAGAGGGAGGGAGGGAGAGAGAGAGAGAGAACTCATGCACAGCAGCCTCTATTTCTTTTTAATTAAACTCTTCAATCAAGCTCCCCCCCTCACACAATATTTCCTGCAAGTTTTTTTCCACCTGGGTTAAGTCATAGTTCCTTCTATTGTTAGGTTCCATCTTTAAATCTCTTTCCTCTGGTTTCTGTTCAGTTGTCTGTTTTATCAGCTCACTCTCTATTTTTATTTTCTGAGAGGTTTTTTGTTGTAAAGTTAAATTGGAGATATATTCATTTATATTTTCAAAGTTATTTTTAATTTCCTCGTGGTTTGAGATCACTGTTGTTTGAATTAGTTGCAATATAGCATACATCTCCTCCTGGAAAGTGTTTGTTTTTTCTTGGTATATTCTTTCTGCAGATCTCTGATTTTCCATGATAGCCAAAAATCAGGGTTTCCCTTTCTCTGCAAACAGCTTTAGAGTCACAATTGAGTAAATATTTATAATCCAGAAAGGTCAATTTTTTTTCTAAAGTTTATAATTCTCACTTTGTAGGTAGCCCAAAATGTTTTCTTTTTTGTCACAGCTGTTCTCTGTTATTAAGACATTGAAGGTCACAAAAACAAGTTATCTTTTCCTGGGCTTTGCCAGTTCCTGTATTGGAGCAACTACTATTATATATTTTCATCCACCACTAGATGTCAGCACCAGTTTGTTTTTCAGTTTTCAAAATAAACAATTGCTTTCTTCTGTTTTCATGATTGAAAAAGAAAATCTTAACAAATTCCACCAATTTTAAACTTATCCAGATTTAGACCTTATATTCATTTCATTTCAATATATTTCTGTCCCCCATAAAAAGTTTAATTCGCCGCTTCCGTCTGTAGGAGGGTAGGGCAAAAATCCCCCTCCTTCTCACTTTCAGAGGCTTTTTGCTTCTTGGGTTTTTTTTCCCAGGAAATCAATTATCAAGTAGAAGAGAGAAGATCAATGTTCTTACCCAATTCCAAGCACGTTGTTTACAGTCAGCTTAAAATAGTGCTTTTGGGCTTCGGCTGCTTGTAGCTTGGGCTAGACTCTGGAGTTAAGCTAGCCTTTCTCCTGCTGGTTTCTGGAGGGCTTTCTCTGAACGACCGGATCGACTGCCATCTCTCCATGGTCGGCGGGGCTTCCCTCCTTCTTTGTCGCCTCTCCGGGGCTGGGTCCCCAAACAGAAAAGAATTGGCCCTAGGGTGTGGAGCCCCGCGATCCCTCAGCTACTTGCGCTACTGTGCAAAACCAGAAGCCCCGGTGTTCTACTTCCTTCAGCAAACAGGGCTGCCTGGATGGTTCACAGTAAGCTTTCCTCTTCTCTCCCTAGCTGGCTCTCCTCCCTGCGCCACTATCTCATCGGCTCTCCTGTTTCTCCTCTCTGCCGGTCATTGCGCTGCCCTCAGTCAGCTTTCCTCTCCGCCCCACAGCTGATTCTCCACTCTGCTCTGCAGGTCTTTCTTCTCTTTTTCTCTTCTCCAGTCTTTTTTATTTTTCTGACTTATCTTTCCCTCTCCACCTCTCCTACCATTTTGTCTTAGTTTAAGATAACTTAGTTTAATCGCAACTTCTCTTCCCACGATGTAACCATGCTTCCTCTGTGGACGCCATCTTGGAAAGAAATGAACTAGGACATAATGTTAAGCCACAATTCTGTTTATTTTGTTTGGGCATAGTACATGAACACAGTCACTGAACTTTGGTTTAGGGTTTAGCATGTTTATGATTCCAGCCACATTGTCTTTTAAACCCTGTGTTCTCTTTCTTTTGTTATTTTCTATTATGCAGCAGGCTGCAGGAAAGGACAGATACTGTATGTCTTATCAAAGATCTAAATTGATTTCTTGCTGAACGTTTTTTAAAAATTAGGCTGAGAGCCCTTACAGCCCTGTGAACAAAAGTAGCCCATATCTGCCATGGCAGCTTATTTTTCTTGTTGCTTTCCCTGTGCCATTCCTATGGGGAAAATAGCTGATAAGGGAAGTACAAGAAGATAAAAGGAAATGATTGGGGGCAAGCAGTTAAAGATGAGCAAAATACACTGCAAGTTGGAAATATGGCCCTTCTCAGAGAAAAACTAGCTTATAGAGACCTGTTTTTAAAATGTATGTGGACAATACTCCAGAAAATTTGACCAAAATTTCACTCATGCCCTAGTCACCTCCTGTCTTGACTACTGCAACATGCTCTAGATGGGGCTGCCCCTGAAGAGCATCCAGAAGCTCCAGTTGGTGCAAAATACAGCAGACCGCATGGTTCTGTGCAGATCTCGGTGTGCACATGTGACACCTCTCCTGCGGGAGCTGCATTGGTTGCTGATTTTCTTCCAGGTACAATTCAAAGTGCTGGTTGTCACCTTTAAAGCCCTTCATGGCTTGGGACCAGGTTATCTGAGGGACCGTCTCTTGCTGGTCACATCTACCCAACCCACTAGAGCAGGGAGGCAAGGAATGTTGCGGGTCCCGTCCCCTAAGGAGATACATCTGGCAGGACCCAGAAGAAGGGCCTTCTCTTTGGTGGCTCCCTCTGTCTGGAACATCATCCCCACAGAGATTAGACTGGCCCCCACTCTAACACTCTTTCAGAAGGTGCTGAAGACATGGTTCTGCCAGTGGGCCTGGGGAACCCAGAGCGGAATGGAGCCCATTAAATGGCTAGTATGAATGTGTGTTGTCACCGGGGTGGGGGGTTATTATTTTATTATTTTTCTTCTTATTATTTTTACTTCTTTTATATGGTGTTTTTATATCCATGTAAGCCAAATGCTTTAAGTTCTGTGTTGATTCATGTAAATGTTACAAAGTTGGTACTTATTTATGACTGACTGCTTATTATACAGGTCAAACATTCACTCAGGGAATTCATTAAACAACCTTTTGATTTTAACTGTGGGGATTTCTTTCTTTCTATACAGGTAGTCCTCAACTTATGACCATTCATTTAACGCAGTCTGTATTGGCAGGGGGACAGAGGTCGACTCCTAGGCCCCTAACTTGTGGGGTGCCTCAGGGGTCGGTCCTCTCTCCCCTACTGTTCAATATTTATGTGAAGCCGCTGGGAGAGATCATTCGGGGCTTTGGGGTGGAGTTCCACCAGTACGCTGATGATACTCAGCTGTACATCTCCACCCCAGGTCACCCCA
>NW_015387332.1:189120-198150 GCF_001527695.2 Protobothrops mucrosquamatus
GTGCCCCCACCCTCTGGAACGAGCTACCCCCCGAGATCCGGACGATTCCGGATCTCCTAACCTTCCGCCGCGCCCTCAAGACATGGCTTTTTCAGCAAGCGGGACTGACCTAGGGTGAATTTTAAATAGGGATAATTTTTAATGATTTTTACTAAGAGACACAGCTACAAATATTTGGTTTTAATTGGCTTTTATTGGGCAAATGTGCTATGTTGTTTTAATATGCTGTGAGCCGCCCTGAGTCCCGTGGGGAGAAGGGCGGCATATAAGTCTTAAAAATAAAATAAATAAATAAATAAATAAACAACCATTCTAAGTTATGATAGTGCTGAAAAAGTGACTTACAACCGGTCCTCCCACTGATAACTGTCGCAGTGTCCCCATGATCACATGATCAAAATTTTGGCATTTGGCAACCAGCATGTATTTACAATGGTTGCAGTGTCCAGGGGGGTTCCAACAACCAAAGTCAATGGGGGAAGCTGGATTTGCTTAATGACCATGGTGATTTGCTTAATGACTGCAGCAAAAAGGTTGTAAAATCGGACATGACTCACTTAATGACTGCATTGTTTAGCAATGGAAGCTCCCATCCCAATTGTGGTTCTAAGTTGAGGACTACCTGTATGGATTAAAATAGCATCCCATTTCTACCAGTTGTCAAAAGGAAAATTCTTCTCCAAACAGATTTCTCCCATTACCTTTTTCCAGTTCCACAGGAAAGAGATCTAGCCTTTCCACTCTTTTTTCAAGTTCATACTCTGCTGAGGCAGCCATGGGATCAACATCTTCATTTCGACGGTCATATTCCTTATTGGAATAAGTGCTGAAAACCTGGAAATAGATTTTAAAAGGCAAGAATTAATAATACAAATGTAAAAATGATCTGATTTTGAGTAAATGCTTAGTGTGGAATTTCTTAACTTAAAACCTGGCTCTTGAGCCATGGAAATTAATGCTTATGATAATATTTATTCAATCAATGTGTATGGCTGCCCATCATAATTTAAGAAATATTAATAGCCTGAGTTGCACACTGGCTAACCTCAATTGGACATCACAAATCTGGATGCACTAAACCAGACATGTCAAACTCGCGACGTCATGTGACATCGCACGACGTATCGGCACTGTTTTGCCATTGCTGGCAATGGGGTGGGTGTGGCTTCCGCGGGCCGGCAGTTTGACACCCCTGCACTAAACTAAGAGCTAAGGCAGGAAACAACCCTTGAAAATGGGCAGCCAGTGGTTATGTACTGAAGCAAACAGCTGTGAAGAATTTTGGAGGCATGTGCAGACCTGACTGGAAGCTCAAAGTGACAACAAACATCTAAAAGAATTGGCACAGAATATTGGACACTACAAATTTCTTTTCCACTTAACAGAACTTTTGCCCTGGCTTTAGACCTTCATGGTTGAAAGGCTCCCCTTTTGGGAGCCACTGCAGGGATCTTTTTCTGCTGCCTCTATTAGTGTCGTCCCCTTTCTGCATTAACAGTTTAAAAGCTTGTTTCCCCACATCCTGGAACCCCCATAGTAGCACCCATCAAGTCTCCCTGACCAGATCAATTTTTAATCTTGTGCCAGTAAGTGTGTCACCCACACATATATGGCACGAAGGGGGGATTGCAGGAAGACAGCACCCAGAGAAGGAAATATTTTGGGGAATATTAAAAAGGCAGAATATTATATTTCCCCAAAGGATCTTAAAGGCAGAAAAGCAGGCCCAGTTTTTCTTAATAGCCCCAAGCAAAAACTAAGCAGGCCAGCTCTGTAGAATTGCAGATTTGATAATCCCATTCAGAAAGACTGAGGCCCCATTCATGAGCAAATACTAGCAGGCAGAAGCCCATTCAAGACAAAATATTTTGAAATCCCTTGCAGCAAAACTGATAGCTAACAATAGCAGACTGATAGGATTACAACCAGCAACCCCTCACCCATCCAACACAGGACATAGCCATCAGCCACAGCCCCAGGGAAGCAGGACATGACCTTTAGGACATAATAGGATTAACCCACCACCATCAGAATACTAAAAGGGCACACTGAATCACAGGTCAAAGTTCATGCCACAGGAACAACTCCAAACACAAAAGCCCAAGAAGGTATAAAACCCACCACTCCCAGCACCATGTGGTCAGCCACCCCAGAAACATGCTGCTATCACTGAAGTTTCTGGCAACTCAATAAACAAGAACCTTCTTTCTAAAGCAGTCTCCATTTTGTTTATTCCCAGCTTGGACTGGACCCTGATGAAGATTTTTCTTTCGACACTGGTAATAACAATTTGTGCAAGAAAAATCTATGGGCTTATTGAAAAGATTGTATGGTTATATAAGACTGCAATCCCCTGCCCAGCATTTTTGAGAGTTAAGTTCTACTGAAGTTATGAACAAACACATATAATTGCCCTACTTTACAAGGATGGGGCAAAGCTTGGATTCTTCCCTATATTTCTACAACATTTTTTTGTGAACTGCCCACAGTTGAGCAGCATCAAAATTGAATAAATATATAAATACATGTTTAGTCTGGTCAAAGACTTAGTAGCTGCATCCACCTAGGATGTTAAGCTTGATCTTTTAAAACCTATTTTGTGTCTTAATATGTTGAATGAATCCAGCCTGTTTGTTTAGTTAGAGCAGACATGTCAAACACAAGGCCTGCGATTGGCTGATATTTGGCCCGCGGGGATGCCCCGGAGATGGTGAGGGACTGGCCCCTGCCACCCTGTCCCCAGCCCTGCCCAGCCTGGCGGCCCCCCACAAAAGGTGGTGATCGCGGGGGGGGGACGGAGTCTGGCAGCAGGGGCTGCGTAGCCCGCTGTGAATACTGGGCCGGCCCTCCATCAGCAGTGCTGCGGCGGCACCGGCAGCACGTGGAGTCAGGGGGGCTACTCCGTACCATCTTTTTTTAGTTGGAGAGCAGATAGCCACTGGTCATCTCCTCAGCCCCCTCGCGGATCTTGCCCTTGGCCCACGGGTGGAGTGCATTCCCCTCGTGCACCTCGGTACCTGCTGCAGCCACAGCCACCAGCCGCTCCCGCAGGTCCATTAGGCTGCCGCCCAGAGCTGCAGGCCTGCACAGCACGAAGGAGGTGAAGCAGCCAGCTAGGAAGCTCGAGTAGAGGTGGTAGAGCACGCCCACGCCCAGCTAGCAAAAGGCCACCCCGAGTGGGAAAAGCCGGATCCCCAATCCTGGCTGGGACTGGGCGGCCATGGTGCCGATGGGGATCCAGCTTTCCCTGCTCGGGGTGGCCTTTTGCTTGCTGGGCGTGGGCGTGCTCTACCACCTCTACTTGAGCTTCCTAGCCGGCCGCTTCACCTCCTTCGTGCTGGGCGGACCTGCTGCTCCGGGCAGCAGTGGCAGCCTAATGGACATGCGCCAGCTGCTGGCAGTGGCCCAAGGCAAAGCCAAGGTGCATTGGGTGCGTGAGGGGAACAAGCTCCATGCACGGGCCAAGGGCAAGATCTGTGAGGAGATGACCAGCAGCGACCTGCTCTCCAACTGCAAGCAAAAACAGATGGGACAAAGTAGTCGTGTCCAGTGGTCTGCATCACGTGCCTCCCCCTCCCCTCCCCTCCTCCATCTGCTGCTGGAGTGCTGGCCCGTTATTCTGTGGAGCCCCCGAGTGAGCCAGTCGAGAGGCCGGCAGGCTGTGGCTGCTGACGGACGCTGTCGGCCCACACGCACTCACTGCCTCCTGTGTGCGCACCTTGGGGGCTGCTGGCCTGTGCGGGGCCAGGGCCAGGGTGGCGGGGGCCATTGGCCCCCATGAGCTCGCTGGCCTCTAGTACAGATCCTGTGCTAGATTTTGATTGTAGGCCATAGTACTAATAAAAGTATGGAAAACAACAGTTGGGACACATTCTTGGTTATTTTCCCAGTGAAAGAGAGGCATATTTCTCTTTTGAATGTTTGGCCAATTAATAATGTCAGAATCCTCCTTTTTATGTTCAGGTGTTTAAAACGCCAGCATTTGTAAATTTTTGTATTCCACTGAAGGCCAAATATGGCTCTTTTAGGCTTGTGCCTTGGCATGCATATTTTCCAATAAGACAAAGTGAGACAGGAAGATCATTTTATTACAATTTATCAGAATATTCAGACAAAAGGGATTCCTCTCATTCAAAAAGGAAACCCTGATCTTTAGCTTACAACACCTTTTATAGTTAGGATAAGATAAGAAGAGAAGAGAAGAGAAGAGAAGAGAAGAGAAGAGAAGAGAAGAGAAGAGAAGAGAAGAGAAGAGAAGAGAAGAGAATCTTTATTGTCATTTTTATACTGTGGGCACAATGGCACACATCGAAAATGAAATTTAGTTGCCCGCTCACGAAGTGAAACACATACATGGCACACACCTAAACATACTATGAACAACATATGTATAGACCCACATCCCTACATATACGTAGCAAATAAATATTAAATATTGTCCATCTTGAATATATAACGGAAGGAGGAAACTTGAGCGTTCACAAGGTTAATGCTGTATGGAATGAAACTCTGGCTGAATCTGGATGTTCTGCTTCGGATACCACGAAGCCTCCTCCCAGAAGGTAACAAGGAAAACAGGTCGTGAAGAGGATGTGTAGTGTCCCAGATAATCTTACGGATCCTGCTCAAGCAGCGCTTCTGTGCTATGTCCTGGATGGGAGGGAGGGAACTGCCAATGATCTTTTCGGTCATTCTCACCACTCTCTGCACCGCCTTCCTGTCTGAAGCAGTGATGCCTCCAAACCAGACTGTGATGCTGTATGACAGGATGCTCTCAATTGTCCCCTGTAGAAAGTGGTCAGGACAGGGGAAGGAAGATGTGCTTTTCTCATGCAGCGCAGAAAATGCAGGTGCTGCTGTGCCCGCTTCACCAGTTTCTCACTGTTGAGCGACCAAGTCAGCCTAGTCGTTAGCTGCACACCCAGGAATTTGATTCTGGTAACCATCTCCACAGGTGAATCATTTATGCACAGAAAAGTGTGGTTGTGCCTGCCTTTTCTGAAATCAACAATGATCTCTTTGGTTTTTCCGCTATTTAAAACTAGACTGTTTTCCTTACACCAGTTCACCAACCCTTCAACCTCCTTGCGGTAAGCTTCCACCTTGTCATCCTGAATAAGGCCCACTACTGTTGTATCATCTGCAAACTTCACAATATGGTTGGTGGCAAACCTAGCACAACAGTCATGGGTCAACAGGGTGAACAGCAGCGAACTTAAGACACAGCCCTGAGGAGAACCTGTGCTCAAGAAAATGGTATTAGAGGTATTTGTTCCAACTCGCACATATTGGGGCCTGTTGGTAAGAAAATCAAGAATCCAGTTGCACAAAGGAGTGTTTAAGCCTAAACGGCCCAGTTTGTCTACTAGATGCTGGGGAATGATTGTGTTAAACGCTGAACTGAAGTCGACAAACAGCAAACGCACATGAGTATTTCTTTCCTCTAAGTGCTTCAGGCTCAGATGGAGAACGGAAGAAATAGCATCCTCCATAGAGCGATTTGGTCGGTAGGCAAACTGAAGCAGGTCAAATGCTGGCGGGAGGCTAGATACAATAGTGTCCTTTATCAGCTTCTCAAAGCATTTCATGATGGTGGATGTCAGTGCAACCGGACGGTAATCATTGAGGCCTGTAATTGCGGACTTTTTTTGGCACTGGCAAGATGATGGCCATCTTAAAACATGATGGGACCACTGCCTGCTGCAATGAGAGGTTGAAAATATCTGTGAGAACACAAGCCAGCTCCCCTGTGCATTCCCTGAGGACACGTCCAGGGATGTTATCTGGGCCTGCTGCTTTCCGAATGTTAACTGTCTGCAGTGTTTTCCAGACAGAGGTGACATCAAAGCTTGGTGCTTGCTCATCAGGATGGGGCACTGCTTTCCTAGCAGGAGTGCTATTTGATGCCTCAAATCTACCAAAAAATACATTCAGTTTGTTTAGGAAGTCTGTGTCATCCTTGCATCTCGATGGAGCCACCTTGTAATCCGTAATGGCCCTTGCCATATTTGCCTGGTGTTTGTTGGGTCCTGAAAAAAGTTCTGAATTTTCTGGCAATGGGCTTGCTTTGCACCTTTTATAGCACTTTTCAGATTTGCTCTGGCTGTTCTAAGTGCCAGCATGTCGCCAGATTTAAAAGCCACATTCCGTGCTTTCAGCATCTTGCGGACCTCATAAGTCAGCCACGGTTTTTCATTCGCCCTCACAACAATGCTTTTCAGGACACAGACATCTTCTATGCACTTTTGGATATATGCAGACACCGTGGTGGCATACTCCTCAACATTTGTATGTTGGTTATCAGTAGCTGCTTCCTTAAACATGCCCCAATCTGTGCACTCAAAGCAGTCTTGTAGTGCTTCTGTAGCTCCATCTGTCCAAACCCTCACCTGCTTTACTGTAGGTTTCACTCTGACTAATAAAGGAATAAGCAGCACTGAGAGATGGTCAGAGGAGCCCAGGTGAGGGCGGGGGATAGCTTTGAAAGCCTTCTTGATGTTGGAATAAGCAAGATCCAGTGTATTGTCCCCTCTGGTTGCAAAGTCCACATATTGATGGAAATGTGGCAGGGTAACTTTCAAATCCACTTGGTTAAAGTCACCCACTGCAATAAATGCACCCTCTGGGTGAGTAGTTTGTAAGCCACTGATGGTATGACAGAGAACCTTCAGGGCCTCTTCTCTGTTTGCATCAGGGGGGATATACGCAGCTGTGATAATGGTAACAGAGAATTCTCTAGGCAGATAGAAGGGTCTGCATTTGATGGTCAGAAGCTCCACATCTGGGGAGCACAGACTTGAAACCACCTTGTCATTTATATAAAAACAGACACCCCCTCCCCGGGATTTGCCACTAAGAGTAAAACTTCTGTCCAGCCAAAATGTTGAAAATCCCATCAAGCTAACAGCACTATCTGGGACAGAGGGCTTTAACCAAGTCTCTGTTGCAATAATGACACAGCAATTTCTCACCTCCCGATTTGTTGTTAAATCCAGCCTCAAGTAATCCATTTTTGTTCTAAGGAGCGAGCATTTGCAAACAAAATAGATGGAAGAGACACTCTGTAAGGTCTAGCTTTTAGCCTAGATGTTAGGCCTCCACGCTTGCCACACTTCCTTTTACGGTCGCACCTCCTCCTTTTCTTCCGAAGATAATCAGCAATGGAGGGAAACTTCCCAGCTGCAATGGCTGCTCCTCCACTCTGCCCCTGCCGTTCGAAGTGCTGCCTTTGCTGTCTTTGCTGCTCAAAACACTGAGCACGATGCTGTTTTCCCCTCCAGCAACTTCCTTTCTTCCTCCCCGCTCCTCCAGTCATTGCAGCTGATCTCTCACCCTCCGTGTCAGCCGCCGACAACTCCGTCCTTGATTTTCTCCTCCGTAGTAATCCGAGGCCATGCAGGCTCTCCCAAACAGTTTTCTCCACCGTTCCTTTTGCACTGAATTTCTTCATCTCCAATATGGACTGATGTTCGTATGAAAGATTAGCAGCCCAACTCAGCTTAGTTGTCCCTATTTCTGAAAAGTGTTTCAGTCCGGATCGTTCATTTCCCTCCCTAACCCCCACACTTTTGAGAGCTGAAGCAGCCGCAGCCAAGCAAGGCGCCACCAGCTTGAAAAACAAAGAAACATCCAAGAGGAAAGTTGATTGTACAGGATAACAGTAACCTCCCCTTTGCATAGGAAATCAGTTACATGTGGTCAAGCATGTTGTCATGGTTCCGATAGATGAAACCAATTAAAAGAACTTCAAAGCAAAGATTTCTTCCTTAAAGAACATTTTATTCAGGAAACAAAGTATCGGCACTTACATAGTTGAACCCAAGACTGAAGTTCCCTCCCCCCAGATACAAAGTAACAAGTTGTAATTCCCACCCCAGAAAAGCTGTCATAAATCACATTCACCAATTATTCCAAAACGCGGGCTCTCCTCCCAACTCCTCAACCCGCCAAAACTTTATCTAACATTGACCTTGAGTTCACACACAGCTGCAATTGTTATGGCTAACTGAAAACGCTCGAGCATTCCCCTCATCCCCCCCTTCTATATCTAAATATCTCAAACAGCAGAAAAAGCACAGTTTAAGCAAAAGGTAAATGGTTGTAATTTCTTAATTGTCACAACGTTGACATCCGGCCCCCCTTAACAGAAAGGAGAGTCCTGCAAATCAAAGAAAAGCACAGGTTAAGGATTTCCCTTCGGTTTGTTCGGATGTTTGTCATAAAATTTACAAATAAGTCTATCAGCTTTTACATCAGTAAATTTTACCCAAGTAGCCTCCAATAAGGGGTAGCCTTTCCACTGCACCAAATATTGTAATTTCCCCTTATATAACCTAGAATCGAGAATATGTTTCACTTCGTAATGAGTCTCCCCAGCCACCACAAGGGGCCAAGGTGCTTTCTTGGGAGGGGGTCTTAAAGTTGATTCCCTGAAAGGTTTCAACAAGCTGCAGTGAAATACAGGGTGAATCTTCCCTAAAAGTCAAGGGACTTTTAGTTCTACAGTAACAGGGTTCAGAATTTGCACTATGGGGAAAGGACCCAGGTACTTTGGTCCCAATTTTTTACCAGGCAATTTGAGTCTTTTTTTTTTTTATTGAAAATTTTTAAAAGTTTTACAATATAACTCCCCTCCTCCCCAAAATCCACCCTCCCCCACCCCACTCCCTCCCCCACCCGACTTCCCAGAGCCACACACAGGGTTAACAATACAATAATTATACTCTGTCTTAAATTATATCACCCTTAAGTTAACAATTCTATAACATCCTTTAGCTCTCTTCTAAACAAACATATTAAACATTATTATTACTAATTTTAAAAAAAACAACAAAAACTACATTAACAATCTAAAATTTACTCAAAAACCAAATGAAACTTTTTAGTTCCATATTTATTCTCAATATAATCTATCCATCTTCTCCACACCAAGATATATCTTTCTTGTGAGTAATCCTTCACATAGGCTGAAATCTTAGCCATTTCTGCTAAATTTGAAACTTTAAATGCCCAATCTTCTATAGTGGGCAA
>NW_015387332.1:201001-207608 GCF_001527695.2 Protobothrops mucrosquamatus
GGCTGCGCGGGGGATTTTGGGGGCCTCTAGATGCTCCCATGTAACACCTCTCCTGCGCGAGCTGCACTGGCTGCCGGTGGCCTTCCGGGTGCGCTTCAAGGTGTTAGTAACAACTTTTAAAGTGCTCCATGGCAATGGACCTAGGTATTTGCAAGACCGCCTCCTACCAAACACCTCCCTTCGACCAGTCCGCTCCCACGGAGAGGGCCTCCTTAGAGTGCCGTTGGCCAGACAGTGCCGGCTGGCGACCCCCAGGGGGAGAGCCTTCTCTGTGGCAGGTCCTGCCCTCTGGAATGACCTACCCCCCGACCTACGTACAATTGCGGACCTGCGCCTTTTTCGCCGAGCCCTGAAGGCCCATCTATTCCGTGCGGCCGGCCTGGCGTAGTTTGATTATGTTTTCAGTGGGGGGTTTTGTATGGGTGTGTTTTTAGAACAGGCCTGTTATTTAATTCAATTTTAGAACAGAAACTATTTATTTATTATCGTGGTTTTTAGTATCGCCTGTTCACCGCCCTGAGTCCCGTAAGGGAGATAGGGCGGTATATAAATTTAAATAAATAAATAAATAAATTTGAAACAAGAAAAGAAATTTAGGAAGAACATTCATTTTTACAGCTGAAATTCTTCCCAACAGAGATAATTGCAATTTTTTCCAATCATTTAAATCCTTTTGTACCTTAGCCCATAAAGCCTCATAATTATTCTTATACAATTTTGTGTTAGAGGCTGTAATATAAACCCCCAAATATTTTACCTTTTTAACCATTTCAAAACCTGTAAGTGTAACTAACTTATCTTTGTCCTCCTTAAATATATTTTTCGATAATATCTTAGTCTTATTAGAATTTACCTTAAAACCAGAAACTTTCCCATATTGTGCAATAATTTCAACCACCTCAGTTACCGAATCTGTCGGCTGAGTTAGTGTTAACACTAGGTCATCCGCAAAAGCTCTTAGTCTATAATCAATCTTATTAACCTTAATTCCTGTTATTACAAAAGATTCACGAATTTTGATTAACAAAATCTCCATTGTTAACACAAATAGCAATGGGGATAAAGGACATCCTTGTCTAGTTCCTTTTTCAATTTTAAATGCCTCCGTTACCCCCCCATTAACTATAATCTGTGCTGACTGCTGTTGATAAATGGCTTTAAGAGCAGAAAAAATTTTTCCCCAAAATTCATTCTATCTATAACCTGAAACAAAAAAACCCAATCTAATTGATCAAATGCTTTTTCAGCATCTAAAAATAGCAATTTGAGTCTTAAATACTTCGTAGACAGGTAAACCTTTTCCCCAACATGAAATGACCCCTGGGGGGCTCTTTTTATCAGCTTGTTTCTTATAAGTTTCCGAGGCTTTCTTCAACGCTTTTTTGGCATTGTCCCACACTTCCTTCCAAGCTGACACCCATTGATCTAAAGTGTGAGAAGCAGGGGGATCTTGGGGGTATTCAGGTATTGGGATGAATTCCCTCCCAGTAGTGATTTTAAAAGGTGTGAAACCAGTGCTACTGTGGACAGTGTTGTTGTAAGCCACTTCAGCGAAAGGGAGGAGGTCAGTCCAGTTTGTCTGTTGGTACTCTACATAGCATCTAAGATATTGCTCCACCATCACGTTCGCTTTTTCAGCTGCCCCATTCGTAGATGGATGAAAAGCTGATGACAATCCTTTCGTCGAGCCAATTATTTTTAGAAAATTTCTCCGGAATTTGGCTGTAAATTGCACCCCCGTCAGAGATCACACACTTTGGCGCACCGTGTAGTCGGTAAATATGTTTAAGGAACATCTTAGCCAGTTTCTGGGCTGATGGGAGGCCAGAGCAGGCGATGAAATGAGCCTGCTTTGAAAAAAGATCAATCACAGTCCATATTACCGTATTTCCTCTGCTTTCAGGTAACTCGACGATAAAGTCCATAGCGATCTCTTCCCATGGTTGGAAGGGGTCTACAACAGGCTGTAATAGTCCAGGGGGCTTCCCTGGAATTCTCTTCATGGTGGCACATACTGTGCAGCTTTTGACATAGTTCTCCACATCTTTCTTCAAGCCTGGCCACCAAAATTGCCTCCAAATTAAATGCAGTGTTTTCAAGTAACCAAAGTGACCGGCCTGTTTGACATCATGGCTGCGCTGCAGCGCTTGGAGCCTGAGTGATTCAGGCAGATATAATTTACCCCCTTTGTAAGCCAACCCATCTCTATGTGTATGGATGCTTTGACTGTCCTTAACCCATTGATCATTAATCAGTTCTTGTTTCAACTTCTTTGTTATAGGATCGTCAGGGTTAAAAGTCTTAGCAGATTGGGGGTTCTGCAGGTTTATTTCAGAGATAACCTGTGGTGCGGACATAATGGAGTCTATGATTTGTTCGCGCTGGCTTTTATACTGGGGCAATCTGGGTAGGGCATCAGCCAGAAAACTCTTCCCACCTGGTATGTATTTTAGGTTGAAATTAAAACGATTAAAATACTGTGCCCAACGTACTTGTTTGGGAGATAGTTTACGGGGAGTTTTCAATGCTTCTAAGTTTTTGTGATCAGTCCATACCTCAAAAGGCACCTTGCTCCCCTCTAGGTAATGATGCCAGATCAACAAAGCCCATCGAATCGCAAAGGCTTCTTTCTCCCAAACAGCCCATCTTTGCTCAGTATCGGTGAACTTTTTTGAAGTGTAAGCACAGGGCTGTAAAATCCCATCATGATTTCTCTGCAAAAGTACTGCTCCTACAGCCACATTGCTGGCATCGGCTTGAATAACAAATAGTTCCTCTGGGTAGGGGTGCTTTAAGACTGGTTCAACAGCAAATAGTCTTTTTAAATTCTCAAAACTGGTTTGGCATTCCATAGTCCATTGTAGTGGCTGACCAGGTTGTGGTTTCCCCCCATTTTTGCCAGTTTTTAACAGCTCTGTCAGGGGTAAAGCAATCTCAGCAAATGATGGGATGAATTGACGGTAGAAATTGGCAAACCCCAGGAAGCACTGTAGCTGTTTTCAAGTTTTTGGAGGCTGCCATTCAATTACAGCTTTCACTTTAGCTGGATCCATCTCAATGCCCTCATTGGAAATTCTATAGCCCAAATAATCCAAATGTGTCTGATGAAATTCTCACTTTAACAGTTTGATATAGAGTTTAGCGTTTAGCAGTTTTTTCAACACCTCTCACACTAAACATACATAGTCTGCCATAGTCTCGGTATAGATTAAGATGTCATCAAGATACACCAAAACACCTTTGTAGAAATGATTGTGTAGCACCTGGTTAATCAGCTGCATGAACACAGCAGGAGCCCCTTGTAATCCAAATGGCATAACTTTGAACTGATAGCTGCCCAAAGGGCTGTTAAAAGCAGTTTCCCATTCATCGCCTTCTTTTATTCTCACGTGGTAATATGCCTCTCTTAGATCTAATTTAGTAAAAATTCGCCCCTTTGCCAGATGGGTTAACATATCCTTCAGTAGAGGGAGGGGGTACATATTTTCCACACTCACGCAGTTGAGCCCCTTATAATCAATGCAGAGATGGAGCAACCCATCTTTCTTTTCCTTGAATAGTACTGGGGCTGCTACTTGGAATTTTGCCAGCTCAATGAATCCTCTGGCCAAATTCTTGTCAATGTATTGTCGCAACTCCTCCACTTCGAGGGGGGTCATTGCATACATTTTCGGCTTTGGTAACTTGGCTCCCAGTAAAATCTCAATGGTGCAGTCATTTGGTCTGTGGGGTGGCAGGACATCACATTCCTTTTCGCTGAACACTTCTGCCAAGTCTCGATATTTGCTGGGGATGAGTGGCTCTCCAGGCAGGGGGATGGTGGCTATCTTTATCGCATTGGCTGGCAGCTCTGTCTCGCCACTAATGTCAAATGAGGAACTGGGAGGGGATGGTCCTATGGGCAATCTTAGGGTTCTCATCCCTTTCGCCCACCAGATAAAGGGTTTCCACTTGTCTAACCAAGCTAGGCCTAGAATCACTACTTCAGTCATTTTTGGAGCCACCACAAAACTGATGAGTTCCCAATGTTCACCTATTTCTAGCCGCACTGGCTCAGTTAGGTGAGTGACTAGGGTTCCTCCCGTTAAAGACCCATCTGCCTGTTCAAACTTCATGGGTTTGGAGAGTAACCTAGTCCGAATGCCCAATTTGAGAGCAATTGGCAGGCTGATAATGCATCGTGAGCACCCCGAGTCTACCAGTACCAAGTCCATTTGAGTTCCTGTCTTAGGAACTATAAGTTTGGCTGAAACGGAAAAAGGTGGACTAGGTCGACTCACCATCGGGTCATTCTCCCCCTCGTCATCGCTGTCATAGGGAGCCAACGCGGTGCCTGAATCAGCTGGGGTTTCGACTCTCTCTTGAGTGGGCAAGGTGACTTGGGCAACTGGTTCTTGCATGACCCAATTTGACTTCTCCCTGGCAGATGGCTGGATTACTTTTCTTTTCTCCAGTGGGGCTGAGCCACCTCTCTGCTGCAGGAATGGGACACGGCAAGCCACTGCCCGGTGACCCAGCTGGCCACATCAAAAACCTTTGATCGGTGGGGCTGAAGACGGCCTAGGAGGTTCCACCGCACCTGCCACTGGGGGTTGTCGAGGTGGTGGTCGTCTCACTGGTTCTGGCCTCAGTCCCGATGCGGGAGTCATCGGCTTCTTATAGCGAGTCAGGTCGATGTCCATGTTTACTGCCACCCCGGTACCACTCCTGCAGTTGGTCAGGAATCCCACGATAGACACAGGCTTGGAACAGATGGGCGTCCAGGCCGTTCTTGAAATGATGCACCAGGGATCGTTCTGGCCACCGCTCAATACGACCAGTGACCCTCCAGAATCCACGCACATATTCCTTCGCTGGTCTACCTGCCTGTTTCACTTTGTGAATGTCCTTCTCTGCCTGCAGAGCTATGGATTCGTCCTCAAACCTGGCCCTTAGCCCTTGGATGAATAGGTTGTAGTCCCATAGCTCTGGCGCCTATTCGTTGTGCAAGCTATTCAGCCACTACGATGCCTCTCCCTCCAGGTTTACCATTATGACATTGACCATCGCGGCAGGGTCTGAGTAGGCGTTGGCATTTCGGTTCATGTAGGAACTCACTTGGTTCAAAAAGAAAGTTAAATTCTCGACTTCCGGTTCCGGATTGCGTTGCTCGCAGCTGCATGAGGAGACTGCTCTCCTCACCAGCTGATTCTCCGCTGCTGGTAGACCCCTTAATTGAGTCGAAAAGCCACCTTGGAGGGGCGGCTACCGGTGAGGAGGTCCTCGTTGTCCTTGGGAGAGCGGCAGCTTCTTCCAGGGACTGAGATTTGCTCCTTTGGGCCGACGATGGAAAGAACGGCACGTAAAATGGCCGTTCACCTAGCCGCTGAAACCAGAAGTCAGAAGAACATCTAAGCACAGGAACCACCGTGACTGAGCCGGGTGAGACTTTTTACCTTCCCTCTCTTGATTTTTCCTTTTTTTTGTGCCTGTAAAAAGCACTTTTGAAATTACCTCCCTGCTCTGAGAAGGCGGCGTTGGTGAGTGTGGGGAAAAGAAGCTTATGGATTGAATTAATTTAAAGTGACTTTTTTTTACCTCTATTTTTATTCTTTTTTTTCACTTTGGGGTCTTGGAAAACCTTTTAATATTGAATCTGCTATTGGACTTGAATTGCTTTTTCTCCCTCCGTGTTTCCTGATCTGGTTTATGAGATTCTTGGTCTATGGGAGAAGATTTTACATTGTACTGAGGACACCTTGTGGAAAAAGCTAAAATTGCAGCTTTTCCCTTTTTCTGGTGACTCAGATTGACCTTGACTTTTAGATTACCACAAAAGGAAAAATACAAAGGAAATTAACAGCTGTACTGGTGGGGGTGGACATTGATTAAATATTTTCTACATAGCCTCTACTAAATGATACAGACTGTTTCTAATTATTTTTGAAATGGAGCAACCCTTGGTTCAACTTGACTATAAACTTATACTGGAAAAACTTTACGAAGCTACTGATGAAATACGTTCGCAAATAAAAGAATTTACTATGGAAATAAAAAACAGAAATTCTGCTTTGAATCAACAAATTGACTCCCAGACCTTATCTGAGCTTTCTAGAGACCAAAAAACAACAGAAGCGGGACTAACCAAAGATAAAGAAGACTTTATTCTACTTTATATGCGTACGGATGAGATCTCTGAGGAAACAAAAAGTATTGTAAGTAATTCACTTACATCCCTAAAACCAATAGAAATGGACAGACAAATACAACGAGCTGAGAACTATGGTAGCCTGGATAAACAACTATCATCTACAAAGTTGGACATAACTGAGTTAGCTATTCAACAGTTTCAAATGTGGAGATTTGACTTTTCAAAACAAGAAGGGACTACCTACAAAGGAGCTAGGTCTCTACAACAGAAAAGAGGACGTCTCTGGTTGATTCAAAGGATTTTACAAGGCATAAAGAGTGACTTGTTCATTGATATAGAGGCCTTGTTATGGAAACCGGTTTGGCATAAAAGGAAAGCCAGAATAAGATTTAAGGATGTGACTTAAGGTTTTAGGTAATGGGTTTAAAAGGCTTATCAGATATGGATTGATTTATGGCTTAAAACAGTTAAATAAGA
>NW_015387332.1:207708-214984 GCF_001527695.2 Protobothrops mucrosquamatus
TAAATTTGATACAGATATTGAGGGATTGATTGTTAGATTATAAAGAATAATAGAAATAGAAAGGGGTTTTTTTCTTTCTTTTTGTCTTGTCTTTGGGGTTTTTTTGGTTTTTTTTCTCTTCTTTTTTTTTCTCCCTTTCTGATTTGAATTAATATTTTCTTTTCTTATTAGAATTGATAGTTATTCATAATGGAAGAGGAATAAGAAAAAAGGATGAAATGATACTAATAAATGCTTATTGAATATGTTAAGGGAAAAGGTTATGGGGAGACCCCCGAAGTGTTAACTAGGTATTTAGATTAGAAATATGGAACACAGTAAGTGAAATAGGTAAACTCAATACAGGATTCGGATTTGTAGATTTATTTACAGTAGACGAAAGATTATTGAGGATTGCTATGATTGATTTAGTTGTATTGTAATATATCAATTTGAATATATGTCATTAGAGGGAAAAAAAGAGGAGGTTTTTAATGGCTTAATTTGAACTTTATGAAATGACTTTGTTTTGTGGACAATTGACTGCCCTGCCACCACGTTGTTTCTTAAGCACTTGTTTGTAAAATGAAAAAACCAATAAAACTTGTTTAAAAAAAAAAGAAAGTAAGTTAAATTCTCAGGGTCTCTGTCAAAAGTGGGTTTAAAAGGTGGGGGTGTTACAGGTTGCTGCCTGTCTAGCAAGGTGTGCAGCCATCCATACTGTTGCATCAGGCCACGCTGAATGCCCCCTGCCTGATCAAACCTTGGCATGGGCCCTGGGCTGGTGTAGTGTCGGTGACAGTATTCAGGGCTGTGTCACCGATAGCGAGGCTCAGGGCTTTGACGGTGATAGTGATGGTCCGGGCTGTCCTGGTATCAGTGATGATCACCTGTGCTGGTGATAGTCTGGGCTACGGTGGCGTGGGTAACGGTCGGGGCTCACATAGGGGTGATGCCGCTCAGGGCTAACATACCACTCTTGACGTCTTGGGCTGTCATGTCGCCGGTGGCGGTCAGGACTCAGCGACTGCTGACAACGGTTGGGATGCTGCTGCCGACGATCCAGGCTTCTCCTCTGCTGCTGCCGACGATCCAGGCTTCTCCTCTGCACTGGGCTTGAGGTTAAAGCTGGTGGCTTCGGTCGCGGGGAAGCGGCCCTGGCCCCACCGATGGGACTGGGGCTTCTCCTGGACTGGGAACGGTCTCGGAGGTGCCTGTCATCTCGCTTGCTGGTCAGTAACAGGTGGGTGGCCTGCTCCTTGCTTCCCATGTCTAGCCCCTTGAATATCTCCCTTATATGCTCGACTGACTGGCTTCGGATTGCTGTCAGATACTTCCACTCACCCGACTCCTCCAATGGCGCCACCCGCTTAGCTGCTCTACGATCAGGAGATCGCGACTCCTGGGAGGCAATCAGTGGAAATTCAACTTCAGCGGCCTTTGAAGAACTCTTCTTTGGCTGGGCCGCCTCTGAACGCCATGAGTCTCTGGTAGGTAGGGTCCACTCTGACAACCAGATGTGCTCTTGGAGTGATATTGTCAAACACAAACTCTAAACTGTTTCAAAATAACTATGTACCAGTTTGAAATGATATTAAGAAAGACTTATTCATTGGCATCCTTCAGTCTCGAGAGACTATGGTATCATGCTCTGGAAAGAGGTCCTAAGGCAGCATCTGGTGTCGCTAAAAAGGCCAATTCGAGAATGACAGACCCTTCCACACTGAGGGCAGATACAATCTGTCCCCTGTCCAGCCCCCAGATTTCGCTGGTTCCGGGACTGCCTCTTTGCCTCAGCCTGCCGCACAAGTGTCTCTTCAAATTGGAGAAGGCCATGCTGTGTCTTTAGCCTCCAGGCTGAACGATCAGAGGTCAAGGATTCCCAGCTGTTAATGTCCATTCCCAAGGCCTTTAGGTTCCTCTTGCAGATATCCTTATATCGCAGCTCAGGTCTCCCTCTGGGGCGCTTTCCCTGCACTAGTTCTCCATACAGGAGATCTTTCGGAATTCGACCATCAGCCATTCTCATGACATGCCCAAGCCAGCGTAGACATCGCTGTTTCAATAGTGTATACATGCTAGAGATTCCAGCACATTCCAGGACTGTGCTATTTGGGACTTTGTCATGCCAGGTGATGCCGAGAATACGTCGGAGACAGCGCATATGAAAAGTGTTCAGCTTTCTCTCCTGCCGTACGTGAAGAGTCCAAGACTCACTGCAGTACAAGAGTGTGCTCAAGACACAGGCTCTATAGACCTGGATCTTTGTATGTTCTGTCAACTTATTAAGCCATACTCTCTTTGTAAGTCTGGAAAATGTGGTGGCCGCTTTACCAATACGTTTATTCAGCTCAGTATCTAAAGAGAGAGTGTCAGAGATAGTTGAGCCGAGGTACACAAAGTCATGGACAACCTCCAGTTCCTGTGCAGAGATTGTAATACAGGGAGGTGAATCCACATCCTGACCCATGACTTGTGTTTTTTTCAGGCTGATTGTTAGACCAAAGTCTTGGCAGGCCTTACTAAAACAGTCCATAAGTTGTTGAAGATGTTCGGCAGAGTGAGCAGTAACGGCAGCATCGTCAGCGAAGAGGAAATCCCATAGGCATTTCAGCTGGACTTTAGACTTTGCTCTCAATCTAGAGAGATTAAAGAGTTTTCCATCTGATCTGGTCCAGAGATAGATACCCTCTGTTGCAGTTCCAAAAGTGTGTTTCAGCATGACAGCAAAAAAAGATCCCAAATAAAGTTGGCGCGAGGACGCAGCCCTGCTTCACTCCACTTCAAATGTCAAAGGAATCTGATGTTAGGCCATCAAAAACAACAGTGCCCTTCATATCCTCATGAAAGGACCTGATGATGTTGAGGAGCTGAGGTGGACATCCAATCTTGAAGAGAATTTTATATAAGTCATCCCTACTAACCAAGTCAAAAGCCTTCGTAAGATCTATGAAGGCTACGAAAAGTGGCTGTCTTTGTTCCCTGCATTTCTCCTGCAACTGTCTAAGGGAAAATACCATGTCAATGGTGGATCTGTTGGCTCGGAATCCACACTGTGATTCTGGATAGACTCTCTCTGCAAACACCTGGAGCCTCTAAAGTACAACGCGGGAAAGCAGCTTCCCTACAACACTAAGAGAAATGCCGCAATAGTTGTTACAATCACCCGTCGCCTTTGTTCTTATATAGTGTGACGATATTTGCATCCTTCATGTCCTGTGGTACTCCACCTTCCCTCCAACAAAGGCAGAAAATTTCGTGCAATTCAGTGGGGATGCTCTCTTTGCAGCACTTCAGGATTTCGGCAGGGATGTTATCTTTCCCAGATGCCTTGCCGGAGGCAAGGGAGTCCAGGGCCGCGTTTAATTCTTCTAGAGCTGGTTCACTGTCGAGCTCCTCCAAGACAGGCAGGCACTCAATATTATTTAATGCTTCTTCAGTTACCTCGTTTTCTCTGCAATATAGCTCAGAGTAGTGCTGCACCCAGCGTGCCATCTGCTGTGCTCGGTCCCAAATAACCTCGCCTGTGGCAGACTTCAGAGGGGCAGATTTCTTCTGTATTGAACCTAAGGCCTGCTTAATGCCATCATACATCCCCTTGATGTTGCCTGTGTCAGCTGCTATCTGGATCCGAGAGCAAAGCTGCAGCCAATAGTCGTTAGCACATCTCCTGGTGGTCTGTTGCACTTTGCTACATGCAGCTCGCAGAACCTGTAGGTTGCGCTCGCTGGAACAGGCTTTATATGCAATTAAAGCTCTCCTTTTTTCCTCGATGGCTGGCGTCAGGTCCTCCGAATGGACTTCAAACCAATCTGCTATCTTTCTGGTCTCTTTACCAAATATTGACAAGGCGGTGTTATAAACAGTGTTCTTGAAATATACTGTCAATGATCCTTACCGGAACCGTGAGTTACGAAAAACACGAAGACAATCTTCACTTGGGTAGCAACGGTTTAATCAAGATCAATTTTGACGTTAGCAGAGACCTGCAGCAATGAGGCTCTTTGCAAAATAAAGTTTGCGCTGGGAGCTATCGCCTCCCAGCGCTGCTTAAATACATTTCTAAAGTCAACCCCACCCTCCACCAAATTACCTACTAACCACACCCCCGCCCAACAAACCACAACCCCACCCATCCACCATCCTACACCTCACCCTCCTATCACCCAACTAGCACCCTTCAGCAATTTAGAAGACACGTTCCCTCCGTCTGGATCTTTCTCTGCAACGCCCTGAGATCCTCTTGCAATGCCCTGCAATGTTCGGGCTACCGCCCATCAGCTGTTTGTCGGCTAGCCGCCGAACAGCTGATCGGCGGCTCACTGTCATTCTGCGCATGCGCAGCCTTCCTACTGCGCAGGTGCGGCGTCCCAGGTCTTCCGGAATCGCCCGTCACTTGTTTAGCACCGAGAACACTCGCCGGAGGCTCTCTGGCTCGTGTCTTCCAGACGGTAGGCTTTGACCTCTGTGCTGGCTCTCCCTCTTTGTGTGTCGAGCCCGGGAGGGCTTGACAGGCGGCCCCCCTACCAGGTGTCCTCCTGGAAGTGGTTAAAACATACAGTTAGATTGGTGTGGACGTCGGTCCACCTCCCCTCCCCCTGGCTTCTGGGGATACTTGCAATGGTATCTGCGTATCAACCGAGGGCCATTCACATCTGCCTCCCCCACCCATGACGCCTCGGATACTGGGTATCCCTTCCACTGCACTAGGTATTGTAGCTGGGCCCGCCTATACCGTGAATCAAGTATCTTTCGTATTTCATAATGACCCCCCCTATTGGACCGGGAGGTTGTTGTACCTGCCTGAATGACGGTTTTGTTACCGGTTTCAGTAAACTACTATGGAAGACCGGGTACACTTTGCCAAGGTTGCGAGGTAGTTGTAACCGTACTGTTACTGGATTGACAACCCGTTCGATTTTGAAGGGGCGCATATATATCTTGGACCCAATGTTCTACATGGCCTACGTAATTTCAAATATTTTGTGGATAGGTAAACTTCAGCGCCAACCTGGAAGGGCTTTTGTGGATTCCGTTTTTTGTCGGCCTGTCCTTTTGATGTCTGTTCTGCTTTTAGTAATGCTTTCTTTACCATTTTCCATATATCAGTTCAGATGCATTTGCTTCAGCCGGGCCTGGGAGAGTCTCCTTTAGCGCTTGTGCAAAATCCTCCACTTTGCCCTGATAGTGGGTCTTGCTAGTATCGATACGTGGTCTTCCTTCCTTCCTCGAGTGATGCAATCTCTTTATTTTCAGTTTTATTTTGCTGCACACCAAGGAGTGGTCTGTATCGCAATCAGCACCCTGATAGCTGTGTGTGAAGGGAAAGTTGGAGCACCTGGTAAGAATCAAGTCAAGCTGGTGCCAATGCTTCGATCTTGGGTGTCTCCAAGAGACACTGTGTTGAGGCTTTGTTTTAAAGAATGTATTGCTAACACAAAAACTGTAGTAGCAGCAGAACTCCAGCAGGCGGTGGCCATTTTTGTTCATCTTCCCAACGCCGAACTGACCTAAGCAAGTGGGCCAAGAACTATAATCAGCTCCAACTCTGGCACTGAAGTCGCCAAGAATGTACAGTGGTTCTTTCTCAGGTATTTTCTTGATAATAGCAGCCAGATCGTCGTAGAATTTGTCTTTGGATTCTACTGAAGATGATAATGTCGGTGCGTATGCGCTAATAAGAGTAACCAATCCTGCTGGTAAGTGTAGTTGCAAGGACAGAATTCTTTCACTTCCAGCAGCAGGTGGAGTAATGAATCCTAGTAGGGTGTTTCTGACCGCAAAGCCAACCCCGTATTCCCTAGTCTCATTCGATGGTTTTCCCTGTCAGAAGAACAAGAAATTTCTCTCCTTAACAGATCCCGAGTCTGACAGCCTTGTCTCCTGAAGGGCAACTATGTCCATCTGCAGTCTGCTCAGCTCCATGTCGATGACAGCTGTCTTATGTACGTCATCTATTTCTTGCAGATCGTCAGAAAGACCGGGGGTCATTGTCCGAACATTCCAAGTGCCCAACTTTAGGGCAAAAAGTTTCTTGTGTTTATTGCATGGTGCAGAGTTATTGATCTGCTTGTCGGCTTTAACCCTAAATCCCATGCACCCAGTGAGGTTACCAGACCGTGGCAGGGCGGCACCTTACTGGCTGGGGGCTGCCCAGCTTAAGGCGGGCGGTAGCTGCCCAATGAGGTACTATGACCTCTCCCACTGTCGAAAGTGGCCCCTGGCGTCATGCTCTATGCCAATCAAGCAAAGACATATAACCGGTAACTGCCACTTCCCGTGTTGTTTCAATGCTATATGCAAAGCTGGAGTGTCCTCTCCCGAGCACGAGGCCTGGGTAGATTGATATGGAGGATGGGCTGTTACCCAGGCAGTAGATCCCCCCTCTCCATGTCACTGAAATAGTCCAATGGAACGGCGAAGCCGATACAATTAGTTCCAGCTGCGTTGCAGGAGTTACCAGAACGTGGTTATACGCAGTCACGAACTGCTTCCAGGACTCCGGCTCCGGAGTTTTACCTAGAGGTTAATTCCTGAAGCCTTTTCCAATAGTAGATATAGCCACAAGGCAGTGGAGGTTTGAAATCAGAGTTTCCCTTCTCCTAGAAGATGGTTCTACCGCTTTATCCCTCATTGGGGCATAAAGCCCTCTTCTGCCTTCAAAACCATTGGCCATCTTCTGCTGTAACCCTGGAAAGGGGCCCTTACGAGGTGCTACCAGCAGGGCCAGCTGGACCAAGGTTTTTTAAGGAGGTATTACTCCTCCTGAAAGACTTACTAAGGTGGGGTAAATTGCATCTCTATTAGCCAGGATCTCTGTGATCAAGATGAATGTCCTACCAAAGATATTATTTTTATTTCAGATCTTGTCAATATTGATGATTGAGGCTCCATTGAAGCAATGGCATAGGGACATTTCTAAATTTATTTGGCATGGAAAAAACTAAGAATTAAGTATAAATTGTTGTAGGATGCCAAAGAAAGAGGTGGTTTGGGTCTCTCAGATTTAAAATTGTATTTTGAGGCATGTTGTTTTGTTTGGATGAAGGAAAGGGTGACCATAAAGAATAAAAGTTTATTGGATTTGGAAGATTGCTAGCATGGCGGATCAACTGGATGCAGCTCCGTAGGGGAGCGGAGCCGGCGGCGGGAATGGGGAAGCCTCGGAGGGTCGCAGGCTATGCCTGGACCCTGATTTAGGGTGCTGGGTCCTCCGGCGGCCGGGAGGAATTACTTACCGGTCGCCCCCGGTCGCCCCCGGTCTTCCTGAGCCCCCGGGGTTCGGCTGAGCTCCCCG
>NW_015387332.1:218345-220066 GCF_001527695.2 Protobothrops mucrosquamatus
AGCTCCAATTGGTGGATTTATAGTGAAATAATATCCTTTGTTCAATGTGAACCCATTCTCAAATCAAAAGTCGACTTGGAGCCAGAAGGTTGTACATGTCACTGGTTTACCTATCTCCAATTGAAAGGTTTACTTTGGATAAAAAAATGTGGTTTTGAAGCTGCTAAAAATGAATTTGAAACAATACTATGAACATCTTATAGCTAAGGTTTATAAAATGTTGTTACAGTCACAGTTAAACCTAGAAAGTATGTCACATATTGTATGATTCAATGGGCAAGAAATTTTGTTTGTAATATAATGTTAGAGCAATAGGAAAATATGTGGACTGAAGGACTGAAATTCATGTTGAATTATAATCTTAAAGAGAATTTCTATAAAATAATGTACCAGTGGTATTTAACACCAGATAAATTATCAAAGATGTATAAGGATATTTTGAATCTTTGTTGGAAATGCAAATGTAAGGTTTTTATCACATGTAGTGTACATGTGAAAAGGCAAAAAAATATTGGGAACAGATTCATGGTTTAATTCAGAAGATTTTAAAAACAGACTTAAAATGGAATCTGGAAACTTTTCTTCTAGGACTATTAGATAAATAGAAAAAATTGGAACTTTGTTGCTACAGTACAGGTAGTCCTTGACTTATGACCACAATTGAGCCCAAAATTTGTGTTGCTAAGCAAGACATTTGTTAAGTAAGTTTTGCCCCATTTTATGACCTTTCTTGCCACATTTGCTAAGTGAATCACTACAGTTGTTAAATTAGTAACCCGGTTGTTAAGTGAATCTGGCTTCCCCACTGACTTTGCTTGTCAGAAGGTCACCAAAGATGATCACATGACCGCGGGACACTGCAACCGTCATAAATATGAACCAGTTGCCAAGCATCTGAATTTTGATCAGGTGACCATGGGGATGCTGCAAGTGTGAAAAATGGTCATGTAAGGTTTTCCACTTAGCCTCACAATTGTTCCAGCATTACTCAGGAATTTAAAAGAGCCAAAGAAACTCCTGAGCCGAGGTTTCAGCAAGCAAACAACTTTTATTTAGATCTAAATAGAGTTGGGTGACCCCCATCTCTCTTCATGGCTGGTAGAGAGATGAAGGCAACAACCAGGAAAGATGTCTTCCACCTTTTATACCTTTCCAGAACAAAAAGATCAGGTCTTTGTATCAGGAACGAAAAGGTACAGAAAAATAATTCCAAGATGATGACTCATACACAGTAACCCAGGCTGTAACTCCTTTTCCCCCTCCCCTTACCATGCTCTTTTCATGTAAGCAATCACCTGTACCTAAAGCATGAAACATTTGCTTTTATATAACTAATTTCCCAATATAAAGCACCTACAAAGCTGCTTGCACATAAACAAAGATATATATATATATATTGATCAATATATATATATATAACGAATAAAACCGAGCACCAAGAGAAGTAAAGTATAAAAGTTTAAACATTTACTGAGCCGAGCTTTCGTCAGAACCCGTCTGACATCATCAGGGCGTTAAAACAGCAGTCTGGGAGAAACCCTTATAAAGTGTGTGTGTCAATTGCTTGCATCCGGCTTCTGCTACGCGTCATCGGACCCAGCTGCTCCTGCAATGCTAGAGGCAAGGTGCCTACTCCCTACACGCAATTGACACACACACTTTATAAGGGTTTCTCCCAGACTGCTGTTTTAACGCCCTGATGATGTCAGACGGGTTCTGAC
>NW_015387332.1:220359-225932 GCF_001527695.2 Protobothrops mucrosquamatus
TTGACACACACACTTTATAAGGGTTTCTCCCAGACTGCTGTTTTAACGCCCTGATGATGTCAGACGGGTTCTGACGAAAGCTCGGCTCAGTAAATTTTTAAACTTTTATACTTTACTTCTCTTGGTGCTCGGTTTTATTCGTTTACTATGATTCCCAAGAGTCGGATTTTTAGCATAATTAATTCTCATATATATATATCACTACTAATATCAATATTACTAATATCAACCTTAAGCATAATAAAATCCCTTCAGTATGACTGTAGGGAATTCCAAATGTGAGGGGGCCAAGTTAATTTAGTGTTCCTGAGTTACAAGCTGAGGTGAATGATTGTTGTTGGACTCAAAACAGTCCAATTTCTGTGGTTTAATAAGGTAGAAGATTAGCATTATGGGTACACAAACTTTACTCTTTCTGTATAAGAACAGTGGAATGAAACACAAATACCTTGTTCTCATGCAGGTAAGCAACATTTCTTGGTATGGCAAGAAATGTATTTTAATGTTTGCATTATTTCCAAACTAGTAATCCATGCCCTTTAGATTTGGTATGAGCCAGATTGTTAAATATATTTTCAACCATAATTTAAGATCACTGTTTTTTCTAGTGCTGATAAATGTAATTTCTCAGTTTTGATAAAAAGGAATCTAGAAATAAAATAATTTTGCATTACATGTTCATGTAGATTTACTATCTGACCATACAAACCAGGACAATCATTGAGTATTCTGGAGAATGGTAAACATACACCAGAAACCAAATAATTGCTAATTAATCTATCAAATAACATTCTTGGTGGTTCTTAGGCAGAAGCATCTCCTCAAACTTTGAGGGTAAGACAAGTTAGTACTTAACACACAATAATTAGCTGCTACATTTTAGAGAAGCAAACTACAAAGAAAGCAGCTTAGTTGGGAGAGCTTGAAGTTCTCTAGATGTTGGTCAAAAAGCTCATTTCCAAGATATTCCTAATTGTCATTCATTTACCACTGGGCAAGGGATGATCTAGGGCAGCTGCTGTTACCAGTGCTGAGCTTTTCCTCTTTATATTCCGAAAATGACTTATTATAGTTGCCTTGCCATGTCCCTTTACTATTCATTTGGACCTTTCTTATAAGCAAGTTGGGTCTCTCCAGTACTCAGCAATCCTTCCTGGTATACTAGCTTCAGCGCATGTTCTTCATTATCATTCAGATATTCTTCCAATGCCCTTTGTTCTTCTTCAACCATCGGATGTACTTGCAACATTCCACACCCACCTAGTCTCCTTAGTATGTAGAGCCATAATTCATTGTCATTATTTTTCTGATCTCCCTATCCAGGGCTTTTACTTCTGCTTGAGTCCAGTCCACTATTCCAGCTGTGTATATAAGGACTGGAATTGCCCAGGTGTTGTTTCCCTTGATTACATAGAATAGAATAGAATAGAATAGAATAGAATAGAATAGAATAGAATAGAATAGAATAGAATCTGGAAGAAACCTTGTAGGTCTTCTAGTCCAGCCCCCTACTCAAGCAGAAGAACCTATACCATCTCAGACAGGTGATTGTCTAGTCTCTTCTTAAAAATCTCCAGTGATGGAGCGCCCATGATTTCTAGAGGCAAGCTGTTCCACTGGTTGATTGTCCTCACTGTCAGGAAGCTTCTCCTTAATTCCAGGTTGCTTCTCTCTTTGATCAGTTTCCAACCATTGTTTTTCGTCCTTCCCTCTGGTGCTCTGGTGAACAATGTGACCCCCTATTCCTTGCGGCAGCCCCTCAGATACTGGAATACTGCTATCATGTCTCCCCTATTTCTTCTTTTCTTTAGACTAGCCAAACCCAAGTCCTGCAGCCGTTCTTCGTATGTTTTAGTCTCCAGGCCTTGGATCATTTTAGTTGCTCTTCTCTGAATTTTTTCCAAAATCTCAACATCTTTTTTGTGATATGGTGACCAGAATTGGCTGCAGTATTCCAGGTGTGGTCTTACTAGGGTTTTATAAAGCGGTACTAATACTTTGTGTGATCTTGATTCTATGCCTCTGTTTATGCAACCCAGGATTGTATTAGCATTTTTGGCTGCTGCACATTGCTGGCTCATGTCAAGTGATCGTCCACTAGGACTCCAAGGTCCCTCTCAGAGTTACTGTTTTTGAGCCAGGTCTCACCTACTCTGTACTTATATCTTTGATTTTTCCTGCCTAAATGTAAAACTTGACAAAGATATTGAAGAGTACTGGGCCTAAGATGGAGCCTTGTGGTACCCCACTGCTTACTTCTCTCCATGTGGATGTAGTACCATTGGGGACTACTCGTTAAGTACGGTTTGTCAGCCACCTACAAATCCATCTGGTGGTGATGTTGTCTATTCCACCTTTTGCTAGCTTACCCAGCAGTAGATTGTGGTCCACTTTGTTGAATGCCTTACTGAAATCTAAGTATGCTATGTCCACAGCATTTTGCTGGTCAACTAATTTGGCATGATCTGGCTACCAGTTATAACTTTGTTTGCTTCTAGTTGTTCGCAGATCTGTTTTTTTATTATCTTTTTGATTATCTTTTCTAGGATCTTCCCAGGTATTGGTGTTAGACTGATTGGTCTGAAGTTTCCTGGGTCCATTTTTTTCCTTTTTTGGAGATGGGAGCATCAGCCCTTTTCCAATCCTCAGGTACTTTCCCGGTGCTCCAGGATTTTTTAAAGATATGGTGCAATGCTTCTGAGATAACATCTGCCAGCTCCTTCAGAACTCTGGGATGTAATCTGTCGGGTCCTGGTGATTTATATTCGTCAAGGTCGGATAGGTGTTCTCTTACCATTTTCTTGCTTATTTTAATTTTTGTTTCTAGTTTGTCTTTTGCAGTATTTTTTTTGGTATCTTGTGCTATAATTTCTCTTTGTGTGAAGACTGATGCAAAGAATGAGTTAAGCCGCTTTGCTTTCTCCCTATTGCTTGTTACTTCCTTGCCATCTTCTCTCTTTAGTGGACCTACAGTTTCCTTGACTTTTTTCTTGTTATTAATATGTTGAAAGAAACTTTTTTTTATTATCCTTGATTTCTGTTGCAAGTCTTTGTTCATTCTGAGCCTTTGCTTTCCTGACTTCATCTTTGCATGTTCTGGCTGTCTGCTGATAATCAGCCTTAGTTATGTGTCCCTCTTTCCATTTTTTTTACTTGTCGTTTTTGTCTTTCAGTTTGTCTGAGAGATTTTTGTGCAGCCATGCTGGTTTCTTCTTGACCTTCTTGTTTTTCTTTTCAGTGGTATTGTGCTGGAATGGGCTTTTATGATAGGATTTTTCAGAGTTTCCCTTGCTTGAGTTGCTTTACCCTTTAGGATATTCATCCATGGTTTTTTTCTTAGGTTCTCTCCGAGTTTGTTAAAATCAGCTCTTTTGAAGTTTAAGACATTGGCTGAATTATTTTCCATTGCTTGTGTTTGCATTATATTGAATTCTACTATGACGTGGTCACTTTCCCCAAGGTTCCAACAACTTCAACTCCCTCTATCACTTCTTCTCTATTAGTAAGAATTAGGTCCAGTATAGCTTTACGTCTAGTTCCCTCCTCTACCTTTTGGATGACAAAGTTGTCGGCTAGGTTGGTTAGGAATCTGATCTCCCACTCACTGCAGAGTTTGTCTCCCAACTGATATCTGGGTAGTTGAAGTCTCCCATTACTACTGTGGCATGCTTCCTACATACATTTGTTAACTCGTTGGCAAAGAGTCCATCTATTTCTTCTGATTGGTTGGGTGGCCTGTAGTATACCCCTATGGCAATGTCACTTTTTCCCCTTTTACATTGACCCATATGTATTCTGGAGGGCTTTTATCTTTGATAATGTGCATTTCTGTAGATATGTAGTATTCTCTTACATATAGTGCAACTCCCCCTCCTCTTTTTGTAGTTCTGTTTCTTTTGAACAATTTGTATCCATCCATCAGTCCATTCCAGTCATGTGTTTCGTCCCACCAGGTTTCTGTAATGCCAACTATGTCTTACCCACCCTGAAGAAGGAAGATAATCCATGGTGAGCTGGCTGGAGAATACAGTACAAACTAAGCATATAGAATCCCATTCAGACTTTTCTTTTTTTTCTTTTGTTTGGTAGAATTAGTCTACTTAAATATGACATTCCTTGGCACACCTTAGGGCAACAACAAGGGCCCATTTGCCCAGCATTTTCTTACCATGGTGTCCAACCTAATTACCATTACCCTATGACACTTCAGAAGCAGAGCATGAATGAAGAACTATCTTCTCACTAAAATATCCCAGCAACTGGTATCCAAAGGCATACTGGAAAATATATGTACTGTATATGTATTTTGTGTGTGTGACTTTCTCTTTGTGTGTATACTGTGTATGTATGTGTGTATGTATGTGTGTATATATACACACATATATAGACAGTATGCTGATGGACACTGTCAGCCCCCATGCACTTGCTGGCCTCTGTGTGCGGGGGCCGATGGTATCGGGCAGCAGCCGCCCCGGCCCCTGCCTCACCTTGCCCTGCAACAATGGCACCCCCGCCGTGCCTTGCCTCGCCTCACCCTGCAGGACGAGCCTCCTGCCCACCGTCCCACCTGCCAGAGACCCCTTGGATTTCCCCCAACCCTGCCCGGCCCCCACAGGCGTCCCTCCCCACAAGCAACATTGAAGTGACCACGCCCACCTTGGCCACACCCATCCAGTCTGCCATGACCACCACAGCCACGCCCACCCAGTGGGCCACACCCACCTGGCACCCGGCGATAAATAAGTGGGTTTGGGTTGCAGTTTGGGCACTCGGTCTCTAAAAGGTTTGTGTATACTGTGTATGTGTATGTGTGTGTATATATACACATATATATACACAGTATATACACACACATACACAGTATACACAGAGAAAGTCACACACACAAAATGCATATACAGTGTGTTTGTGTGTGCCAACTGATCCTCTTTTAAAGCCCTGTTTCAGCAGCCAACTTATGATAATTATGCCAGACTATGATCATAAAAAAGATTGTTAGATTAGCTTATAACAATTTCACAACTTAACTAAAAAGCCATCATGACAGGTGTTGGTCTGCCCATCAAAAAAGGGGGAATTCCACAGTCAGGTAATGCTTTATTAGGACCAAAAAAGTGACACAGAAGAATATACAGTACCGGTATTCCTTGCTTACCAACTACTTTGTTTAGTGACCAAGACTACAACCTATTTAAAAAGTAGCTTTGCAACCAATTCTTGAATTTATGACTGTCACAGCATATCGTAGTGACATGATTGTTATCTGGGCACTTTGCAACTGGTAGTCAACAAATTAAAGAGGGCTCAGTCATCAGAATTGTGTCATATACAGTGCAGTTGCCCTGGACATTCAGAGGAATATTTATTTATTTATTTATTATTTATTATTCCCATTTATACCCCGCCCTTCTCCCGAGGGACTCAGGGCGGCTTACAGGTAAATAAAAACAGTACAATACAATAAATATCTAAAAGCCAAATTAAAATATATATTAAATGACCTGTATTAGATTTAAAATTATAAAATCCCTTTAAAATCCCTATAAAATCCCCCCCTAGGCCAATCCCGCTTG
>NW_015387333.1:0-17485 GCF_001527695.2 Protobothrops mucrosquamatus
AAAAAAGATGCTGAGACTCTAGAAAGAGTGCAGAGAAGAACAACAAAGATGATCAGGGGACTGGAGGCTAAAACATATAAGGAACAATTGCTGGAATTGGGTATGTCTAGTTTAATGAAGAGAAGGATGAGGGGGGACATGATAGCAGTGTTCCAATATCTCAGGGGTTGCCACAAAGAAGAGGGAGTCAAGCTATTCTCCAAAGCACCTGAAGGCAGGACAAGAAGCAATGGATGGAAACTAATCAAGGAGAGAACCAACCTAGAACTAAGAAGAAATTTCCTGACAGAACAATTAATCAGTGGAACATCTTGCCTCCAGAAGTTGTGAATGCTCCAACACTGGAGGTTTTTAAGAAGAGACTGGACAGTCATTTGTCTCAAATGGTATAGGGTTTCCTGCCTGAGCAGGGGGTTGGACTAGAAGACCTCCAAGGTTCCTTCCAACTCTGTTATTCTGTATTCTGTAAAGTTCATTTCCAGTCACCACAATTCAGAAAAGATACTGAGGTCCTAGAAAGAGTGCACAGGAGAGCAACATGACAAGGGATCTGGAGGCTAAGCCATATGATGAATGACTGAGGAAACTAGATATTTCTAGCCTAATGAAGAGAAGACTCATGAGAGACATGTCGTCTCCCAATGCTTGAAGGACCAGTGCTTTTTTTCTAAAAAAAAAAAAAAAAAAAGGTGCTGGAACTCACACACGTCATACAACCCACCTTGCCTACCCTACAAGGTTCCATCCAAAAAAGGTGCCGTAACTCCGTTCTGGGCGTTCTATGAGAAAAAAAGCCCTGTGAAGGACTATCACAGGGAAGAGAGTGTTGAAGTCATGCTCATTAAGCATGTCATCACAGGGCCAATCTGATTTTGCGCCATTTCTTGCAGATATCATTAAACAAATGCAGCGGTTGTAAAATGAAAACCACAATTATTAAGCAAACCTATTGTTTGCAATGAGCAGGGTTTTTTTTTTTGCCAAAAATCAGACTCTCATGCCGGTTTCTGGCAAGAAAGCATTGTACATCACAGGCCCATGATCGTGGGATGCTACAAATGACAATAAATGCGGACCAGTTGCCAAGCGCCGAAAATGCAATCACATGACCATGGGGGGGGGGGGGAAGCAGCCATTGGACCTTCAAATCCAGATTGAAAGTACCTTTTGGGGGAATCTGTCATAACTTTGAACGGTTGCTTAGCAACTGGTTGTTCAGCGAGGACTATTTGCATGGACTATGAGACTCCACCTAACTATGAGATCGTGAATCTTTTTCTTCTGAATCTTTTGCTCCCATCTAGAGGTTGTGGTAATGTTTTCAACCCAATATGGTAAATTTTGTTTCTGGTACTAAAACAGATCAATATGCATGAAGTAGCTCTGTTCATTTCCTTCTCCAGTCTGGGCAACTCTGAATCTGCTTACTGCTGTCCTGTAAGGGAAAGTAGAGCTGGTCTCGGAGGAGATATGAGCAAGCTGCTAGGGAAGGACCCAACGAAGAGAGCAGAGAGATCGAAGGAAGCATGAAGAAAGAAATTCAGAGTAACCTCACCTTGATTTTAGTACAGGCTCCCCCAAAGTGGTCACTACTGACTCCCCAAGGATCAGTAGGACCATCCAAGAGGTCAATAAATGGCTGGCCTTCAATAGGAACAGGCTGGACCTGGAAGACTGTGGTAATTTATGGCTAAAACTCACCGATCTTCAACCAATTTTTTTGTGCCCTCGTTGACGCTCATCATGCTTCCCACTAATGACAGCCATAGTGTAAGGGGGAAAAAACCCATTTCTTATATTTTTCATCTTTTAAATATTATCTATTTTATGGTTATCTTTATTCATAGGATTATTGGTTAAAGTAGTATTTATGAAATTATTTTCAAATAAACATTCAGTCGATGGACAACCTGAAGAGGTCGAGGAGATGAAGAATTTGAGGCCCCAGGTTTGGTATGAGATGAAGGAGAAAGAAACTTAGATGGGCTTTCAAGCTTCTTTTATTCTATCTGATGACAATAAAATAGCTTTTTTTTTTAGTGTTTCTGCAGTGTCTTTTGTTAGTGTTTCTGCAGTGTTTCTTTCTTTCGTTAGTGTTTTATTAAGAAAGCCAAGATCATGGCATCCGGCCCTCTCAATTCCTGGCAAATAGATGGGGAAGAAATGGAGGCAGTGACAGAGTTTATCTTCCTAGGCTCCAAGATCACCTCAGATGGGGACTGCAGCCAAGAAATTAAAAGACACATGCTCCTGGGGAGGAAAGCTATGGCAAATCTAGACAGCCTACTAAAAAGCAGAGACATCACCCTGCCAACAAAAGTGCGTATAGTCAAGGCCATGGTTTTCCCAGTTGCAATGTATGGCTGTGAAAGTTGGACCGTAAGAAAGGCTGAGTGCCAAAGAATGGAGGCCTTTGAACTACGGTGCTGGAGAAGACTCCTGCGAGTCGCCTGGACTGCAAGGCGATCAAACCGGTCAGTCCTAGAGGAGATCAACCCCGACTGCTCTTTAGAAGGCCAGATCCTGAAGCTGAAACTCAAGTACTTTGGCCACCTAATGAGAAGGAAGGACACACTGGAGAAGAGCCTGATGCTGGGAAAGATGGAAGGCAAGAGAAGAAGGGGACGACAGAGAATGAGGTGGCTGGATGAAGTCACTGAAGCAGGAGGTGTGAGCTTCAATGGACTCCAGAAGAGGGCAGAGGACAGGAAGGCCTGGAGGAACGTTGTCCATGGGGTCGCGATGGGTCGAACACGACTTCGCAACTAACAACAAGTGTCTCTTTCTTAACCTGGCCTACCTCAAAGGATACCAAAAATTGCATATCCCTGATTGGACAGGAGCAATTTCAGTTTTGTTCAGTTGCTTTTATACCATTCAGAGTTCTAACATCTACATGAACAATGAGATTAAATGCAATAAAATAAGAGAGGGGAAATTAAAAAGGGAAAAAGAAGTACACTAAGAGGGCAAATATATAGGTATAGGTAGTTATATGTAATCAACTAGTGCTTTACACAGTGCATTTCTACATAGGGCAACAACCACAAAACATCAGCCCCAAATTAAGTTGCCATTAATAATATGCAGATTCTATAGGGTACAAATGGAAACTTAGCAAAGATTTGTGTTATTTTAATACCCTCATCTGCCCAAAGAAATTTTATATAGCACGAGAGGCATTAATATTTCCATATGCATGTCTCTATAGAAAGGATCCAGAATATTAATGTCAAGGAATAACTGGGGGAAATGAACATAAATTTCCAAAGAGTATGGAAAACTTGCCAATCTTGTAAACCATCCTAGGCCTGCATTTACAGCCACCTTCATGAGAACTGGGATCGTGATTAGCCTAGGTCCGTTGCCAAATATACAGGCTGCTTTCAGCTCTGCATCAAAATGAAATGTGCGGGGGGCAGCATACCATACGGAGCACTTTCAGATCCTCAGTCACCAAAAGAGCACCCAGCAGCCCCTCCCCCCAAGGCCTGACTCATGTCCTTCCATCTGCCCACTGTTACATTTAGAAGAAACCACAATCAATTGTTGAGCGAGTGAGAATTTTGCTTCACAACCTCAACTAACGGAAATACATTTTTCGTGCAAGCTGCACAGTAGAGACGCTTTTTTAAAAAAACAAATCGTAGCTAATGAGTGAAAGAGGAAGCATGCCTATGCACGCATGGGGACACACAGACACAAACACACACACACAAACACACAAACATGTCTTGGCGATGTGGTCACAACTTACAGAAAATTTCCATCCACATTGATCTCTGCGCACATTGAGTTAAGGCAGTGCGAAAAGACGGATGGAAAAGGCAAAAAGGAAACCTCAGTTTTTTAATGGTTGAAAGTTCTCCCCTTAACATGGAGAAGCACTGAAACAGATGAAGTCCACATGAAACCTAGGATACCAGTTGAAGATGTTTTACAGATGGCATCTTCCACCAGCAAAGCTTGCCAAGATGTTCCAGAACAATTCGCCAACATGTTGGAAATGTAAAAAAGTACACGGAACATATTAGCATTTATGGTTGACATGCCCAGTTGCGAAAAAATACAGGACTAAAATAAGAAGATGGATGGAAGAAATAATAGACCAACCCGTAGACTGGAAACCAGAGATCTTTCTGCTGGGTATTTTAAACAAAAAATATAGTAAAGAAATACGGTACTTAATTCTACATACAACAACGGCAGCAAGAATAGCATACGCACAGTTCTGGAAAAATGAGAATATACCATCAGAGGAAGAAGTGATAAGGAAAATCCTGGGCTGTGCTGAGATGGACAAATTAACAAAAGAGATAAAAGAACAGGAAGACACAGAGTACTATCTAACATGGAACAAGTGGTATGACTGGTTGGAGACTAGAAATAATAGAGGAGAATAAATGTGGAAAGGTCAAAAGTGGAAAATGTGTGTATAATACTGTATAGTAATAATAATATGTATTATTCTTAGTATGAAGTATAGTATGAAGGAAGAAAAATGCAACAGGACAACAAGGACAAATATATCTAAAGAAGAATAAGGGGGGGGAAATGTAAATAATAGAAGATTACCGTTACAAAATTGCTGTTTAAAAAAAGGAGTATACATTGTGTGTGAATGTGTGTTATGTTTTGTTTTGTTTTGTTGGTTTAAAAAATAAAAAATTATTTAAAAAAAAAAAGAAACCTAGAGTACAGGTAGTCCTCAACTTACAACAGTTCATTTAGTGAGGGTTCAAAATTACAACAGCCCTGAAAAAAAGTGACTTACGACCGTTTTTCACACTTACAGCCGTTGCAGCATCCCCTGTGATCAAAATTCGGATTCTTGGCAACAGGTTCATATTTATGACGGTCGCAGCGTCCTTGGGGTCACATGATTCCCTTTTGCGACCTTCTGACGAGCAAAGTCAATGGGGAAGCCAGTTCACTTAACAACCGTGTTACTAACTTCACAACCGCAGTGATTCACTTAACCATTGTGACAAGAAAAGTCATAAAATAGGACAAGACTCACTTAACAAATGTTTCACTTAGCAACCTAAATTTTGGGCTCAGTTGTGTTCGTAGGTTGAGGGCTACCTGTATTTAGGAAAGTTGAGTGGTTTCCTCCCCCGTCCCCTTTGAATATTAACTGTGATACCAACTTTTAAATCTTCACTTTAACTTTCACATGTTTCCAGCCCACAAATGGTGGGGGATAGAGCTTTTTTTGTTTTTTGTTCAAAGATCAGGGCAAGAGAGTGTTGTTGTTGTTGTAGTTAATTGCGAAGTCGTATCCGACCCATCACGACCCCATGGACAACGTTCCTCCAGGTCTTCCTGTCTTCTGCCATCTTCTGGAGGCCATTTAAGTTCACGCCTACTGCTTCAGTGACTCCATCCAGCCACCTCATTCTCTGTCATCCCCTTCTTCTCTTGCCCTCCATCTTTCCCAGCATTAGGCTCTTCTCCAGTGAGTCCTTCCTTCTCATTAGGTGGCCAAAGTACTTGAGTTTCAACTTCAGGATCTGGCCTTCTAAAGAGCAGTCAGGGTTGAGCTCTTCTAGGACTGACCGGTTTGAACGCAACCCTTATGAGTATGAAAAGTAGGACTCTTTGGCTGCCTTCCCAGCAGTAAGATGATCCAGGCCAGGAATGAGGGGTTGAGAAGAATTACTTGTGCCAGGATCCAGGGATGCTCTCACTGCCTCCAGAAACAGTTTTGGCCTTTATCTATGGAGCTTCTCAGTCCTCCAGGTCATGGATGTCCCAAAGGTGCTTTTTCAGGAGGCAACTGGACTTTCTTGTTTTTCTTTGAAGAGGTTTCGCTTCTCATCCAAGAAGCTTTTTCAGCTCTGACGGGATGGTCCCGTTTCCCCACCATCCAGTCAAAGCTGAAGAAGCTTCTTGGATGAGAAGCGAAACGTCTTCAAAGAAAAACAAAGAAAGTCCAGTTGCCTCCTGAAAAAGCACCTTTGTGTGTTTCAGCCTTTCTGCACATGAGAGTTGGGGTTGTTGAGTATGGAGACGAAATGGAAGTCCCGTCAAGGGATCTCAAATCTGGCTCTTCTGAGAACTTCCATGGTGTAACAGTGGAGAGGAGGGGGAGGAGGAGGAAAAGGAAGAGGAGGAGGAGGAAGAAGAGGTGGAGGAGGAAGAGGTGGAGGAGGAGAGAAGGAGGAGGAGGAAGAGGAAGAGGAGGAAGAGGAAGAGGAAGAAGTGGAGGAGGAAGAGATGGAGGAGGAAGAGGTGGACGACGAGAGGAGGAAGAAGAGGAAGAAGAAGAGGAAGAAGAAGAGGAGGAGGAGGAGGAGGAAGAGGAAAAGGAGGAAGAGGAGGAAGAGGAGGAGGAGGAGGAGAGGAGGAGGAGAGGAGGTGGAGGAGAAGGAGGAGGAAGAGGAGGAAGAGGAAGAGGTGGAGGAGGAGGAGGAGGAGGAGGAGGAGGAGGAGTTTTCCTCTAACTAGCACGGGTGGGAAGAAAGCCTAGAAGGGTGGAGTTCTGCTGCAGCCCCCTCCTACACACACACACATCTGACCGTCTTACTACAAGGTGTTTTGCCCTGGTGAGAAAGAGATGCCTGGGAGAAAGAGATGTAGTTATTATGGCAGGAGATTCCATGCCCTGAGCCAGGGCTCTCCAATTAACTCCTGAGCTGGGCTAGTCAGGCTGCCACCCAGAGGCATGGCAGATGGGCATCCCTTGTGCAGACGCCGCCCAAGACCTTCCTCCTGTGGCTGACGGTCCCAGCCTTAAGGTTGCCAACCTGCTGCTTCTTTGAACAGCGGTGAGAATCTTGGTGTGAGAATCACACGCGAGGGAATCTTTCTCAGGCCATCAAAAAGCAGAGCTTTCCCAGCTGATTCTTCTTTAAAACAAAAGCAACATTTAGATTTATTTTAAGGTTCCAGGAAAGGCACAATTTAGTTCAGCGGCCCCCAACCTTTTGGGCACCAGGGACCGGTTCCACGGAGAGCGGTTTTTCTACAGACTGGAGGGGCCATGGCTTCGCGTGTTGCCTGCATCCCGAGGATGGGGCTTCGTTGTTTGTGCCGCCCCGTTTCTGGCATGCCACAAACTGGTGCCTGTCTACAGACCGGGGGTTGTGGACCCCTGGTCTAGGGTGATTTATCCTGGTCACCTAGTTATCCTTAATTGTTAAAGTTAGTCTCCTTTCCCATTTTTTCTCCTTCCTTCTGTGGGAAGTCAGTCCCCCCACCCAGAGAAAGAAATATTTTTGGAAATATTTAAAAGACAGAATATATTTCCCTAAAGGATTTTAAAGGCAGACCCCCCCCACACACACACAAGTCTCTCTGTCCCAAACAGAAACCAAGTCTGTAGAAATGCAGGTGATAATCTTGTCAGAAAGACTGGAATCAGGAAACTGGGATTAGGAAGAAAGATCCCTAGAATCAACACCACCAAAAATCTAAGAGTCATCAGCCACAGCCCCAGGGAAGCAGGATATGACCCTTGGGACATAATAGGATTAACCCACCACCATCAGACTACCAGAAAGGCACACTCAGACTCAGGTCAAAGTTCATGCCACAGGAACAACTCCAACCAAAAGGCTCCAGAAGGTATAAAAACCCACTCCCTACATGTGTTCTCCTCTCTTTTCTTCCAGAGCCATCTTTCTGTCTGGCTCTCCTCTCCAATAAACTGCAACCTTCTTTCTAAAGCAGTCACCATGTTGTTTATTCCTGGCTTGGACTGAACCATGATGAAGACTTTTCCTTCAACACATACTTCCTTCCTTCCTTCCTTCCTTCCTTCCTTCCTTCCTTCCTTCCTTCCTTCCTTCCTTCCTTCCTTCCTTCCTTCCTTCCTTGCCCCATCCCTGTGGAACTCTTTACCACCAGAAATGAGAACTTCTCCTGTGCTTTTGAACTTTTGGAAGGTTATTAAAACTTAGATTAGCCAATTGGCTTGGGGACCCGAAGGGTTGCTCACCACTGGAAGTGGTTGACAGTATAAGCAGACATCATCCCCCTGCTGTCTGTCTCTTTACACTTTTAATCTGCATAATTTTAACATTTTTATCACTTTTCTATTTATCCTTTTATCACCCAGAGTTGCCTTATAGAGGAGATAGATGGCCCAAACATTTAATAACTAAGCCCAAAATTTATGTTGCTAAGTGAAACATTTGTTGAACGAGTTTGCTCCCATTTTACAACTTTTTTTGCCATAGTTGTTAAGTGAATCCTCGTAGTTGTTAAGTTAGTAACATGGTTGTTACTTCTCCATGGTGACCCTGGGACATTGCAGCAGGCATAAATATGAAGCACTTGCCAAGCCTCTGAATTTTGATCAGGTGACTGTGGCGATGTTGCAAAGATTGCAACTGTGTAAAATGGCCATAAGTTCTCTTATTCAGTGCCTTTGTAACTTTGAATGGTCGCTAAATGACCTGTTGTAAGTTGAAGACTACCTATGCATAAATACAGATGCACGGAGTGTCTGGGGCACAACGTGAGGGCAAGAATGGTATACATTTAGCCCCGCCTTTGCCTGCCAGCTGGACAGCAGAAGGAAAATCAGGCCCCGTCCCATGTCTCCGTGGACATCTTGCTCCAAAATCTCATGGGATCCTGTGTGGGAACTCCGAAATCTTGCAGGATCTCATGAAAGAGCCTGAGCAGACTGCAGACTCCCAGTTTGACTGAGTCATCCTTTTTTCCCCAGGAAATGAGCTGTATTCTCTTCAGTTTAAAGTCTAGGAAATATGGGTGGATAAGAAATGTATACCTTTGCCTCTGCAAATTTCAGGTAAATCTGTACTTTTTGCCCCTTTTTTCCCCCAGTGTGGCCTTATTTTGGAGAAGCGGGATGATGCATACAGCATCACTCTCTTTAACCATTCAGCCTCTGGAACTCGGAGACACCAGTCATAGCAGAGTATGATTTTGGTGGGGGAGAGGTCTTTTGACCTTTGAACTATGAGCATCTTGCCAAGAGGGGCACTTAATAAAGACTAAGACTGACGAAAGAAAGAAAGAAAGAAAGAAAGAAGGAAGGAAGGAAGGAAGGAAGGAAGGAAGGAAGGAAGGAAGGAAGGAAGGAAGGAAGGAAGGAAGGAAGGAAAGAAAGAGGAAGGAAGGAAGGAAGGAAGGAAAGAAGGAAGGAAGGAAGGAAGGAAGGAAGGAAGGAAGGAAGGAAGGAAGGAAGGAAGGAAGGAAGGAAAAGAAAAATTGAAAACAATTCACATGGCCTCTCTCCTTGTGTTTCTGCCATACACTAAATAAATAAACCCCATTGTATTTAATACGTTTTCCCCCTAGATTAAAAACTACATGTGTATCACAGCTTTTAGAAAGCATTGGGGTGCCCATTTGAGGTTGTGGGGGGGCATGCAAGCCCCAGGTACTTCAGGGGCTGGTTCCCTGAGTCTTAAGAAAATTTTAGGTTTAAGGAAGTCTTCTCCTTATTAGATACTGGGAGGAAGATTCTGCTAGCAAACTGTTTTGCACAAAGCTGCTTCGTTCCAGGATCTGACCATTTTTGACATCCATCAAGTGCCCCTCCCCCATTTTCTTCTGCAGCCTTGAACTGCAAGACCAGCAGCATATAAAGTTAATAAATAAATTTGTCTGAAATGGTATAGGGTTTCCTGCTTGAGCAGGAGGTTGGACTAGTAGACCTCCAAGGTCCCTTCCAACTCTGTTATTCTGTTAAAATAAAAACAAAATAACCCAACCTGTTGACCATCTTCAAACTCTTTCCTGCCTACCTATCCCCAACTCCCTGAGAAGACCATCAGGGTTCGTGTGTGCCTGAGAGACCAGGTAGAAAAAAATTCCTTTAACAAGTCCAAGTCAGCATTTAAAATGTTAAATATCCTGACGGGTAGCCCTTGAGAAGGAAGAGGGGAAATCCACGCGGGCACCATCCTGCTCCAGAGCCCTCACGGCAGCCTTCTCCAAACAGATGCCTTCCAGATGTTTTGAACTCCCTGGTTTTAATTCCCAAGAGACCCCACCCGCTGACTGCCTGGGAACCCGGAGCTTGTCCGGCTTTTCTGGAAGGCACCATGTTGAGGACGGCTGCCTTGGGGAGATTCTGCCAAGCTGCCAGATTGGAGAGTAAAAAAGAAGAAAGCGTAGGAAAAGGAGACAGGAGAAATTAAAACCTGTTGCTCATCTGGAAACCTTTTGTTCTTTGCTGCTGTACAGACAAGACAGAAAAATGAGGGAAATTGACATGCCTGTGGCACAATTTGCCCAGTTCGCTGCAGTAAATACTTATTTTCACCCAGCACTGGTGAATGAAAGTTGCTTGAAAAACTTCAAAGTGCCAGGATAGCAGAATATGGGGAACAATTATTCTCATTAACTCTGAATTTTGAGTCACATGAGATGATGGCGGAAGATAGAGGACTTTAATTAGCCGAGGGAAGGGAAACCACAACAGGAGGGGGGGGGAGAAAAGCTTTTATGTTGCTTCTGAGTCAACATGTGTGGGTTGGGTATCTCAGCATTTGGGCATAGAAAAGAGAAATGTCCACACCACAAGGATGGGAGAAAGGGACGATGGTGGGTAAAGCAGGAGATTACTCCAAAGTTTTCAGATTTGGAAACACAGTTGGGACCAGAACTTCGGTTGCTAAACAAGGGAGTTGTTAAATGAGTCACACTCAGTTTTACCACCTTTTGTGCCACAATTGTTCAGCAAATCACTGCAGCTCAGTGGTGGGATTCAAATAGGTGAACAGCCGGTTCTCTGTGTGGATGCCGCTTCCGGAAGTCCATTCTGGGCCTGCTGGGCAACAAAAAAATTAGCTACCGGCTCTGCCGAAGTGGTGCGAACCGGCTAAATCCCACCACTGCTGCAGTTGTTCACCGAATCGTGCAGTCGTTAAGAGAATCCAGTGTCCCCCCCCCCCCCAGTGACTTTGCTTGTTGGAAGTCTACGGGGAAGGTTGCAAATAGCAATCATGTGGATGCGGCAACGGTTGTGAATATCAGTCCAGCCCACAAGTTTTCCATATTTGCCCTCCTGTAAGGTTATCTTCTCTGTTTTATTGTTCATTGCACATCCCACCTTTTCTTCAGAGTTTCAAAGTTATGTCAATAATACTTTCCCCTCCCTATTTTTTCCCTCAATAGCAATTTTGTGAGGTACATTGAGTGAGAGAGAGGGAGTGGTCCAAGGTCCCCCAAGAAGCTTCTGCGACTGAGAGGGAACTACGACCTGGGTCTCCTTGCTCTAGTCTAGCAACCTCACCATTACATCACACTGAACCTTGTTGGGCTGAGAGGGAAGGATTGTCCCAAAATTATTCAATGAACTTCCATGCCTGAGAAAGGAGTCTCACAGTTCAATAGCTTAATTGCTAGACCACCTTGGCTTTTGGGTAAGAGAGACTGACTGGCCCAAAGCTTCTGGATCTAAGGGGGAACCAAAACTTCACCATCTTCACCACCCCCACACCCTGGATCTTGGGGTGAAGGGAGGACTGAACCAGAATCCCCTAGAGATTCTCCATGACTGAGGAGGTCCAAGAACCTGGATCTCCAGCTGTAGTCCAACACTGTAAACCAAGGGTCTCCAAATTTGGCAACTTTAAGTCTTTAAGACTTGTGGACTTCAATTCCCAGAAGTCCTCAGCCAGCCATGCTGACCTGGGAATTCTGGGAGTTGAAATCCACAAGTCTTAAAGTTGCTAACTTTGGAGATCCCTGCTGCAAACAACTAGGTCTTCAGGCCTGATTTGAAACCTTGGTTGCTTTTTTGAAATCAGATTTGTCCCAAAATCAGCATTTGATATGACCTGTTTCATCTCCAGTGACCATAACTCAGAGGTTGGTTTTTTTGTTTTTTTTTGCTTGTTTATTTGTTTGTTTCAAGAAGTGTTTCTGTGTTTCCTCAATTCTGGGAACCCCAGGAGAAACAACACCCCAGCTTCTGCCCCGATCCTTGTGAAGCCTGCCTGGGCAGTCCACCTTATAGCAAACTGTCAACTCCCAGCAGAATATCTGACCATCCCAAAACTTGTTTGGCTGGGGAAGAATGCTAGGGAGAAAGGAGAGATAATTAAAATGTCAGAAAGAGGCTTCTTCAGTCCGATACTGCTGGCAATGTGCAAGGATATTAATCCAGACTTCAAAAATGTCACCTCGCCTCTTCACTTTTGGTAACTATGAATCACCTCCATTCACTAGACTTTGGCACTTTTGAAGATAATTGTTTAGTGCAGGGGTACTCAACCTTGGCTCTTTTATGACTCGTGGACTTCAACTCCCAGAATTCCTGAGCCAGCATGGCTGGCTCAGGAATTCTGGGAGTTGAAGTCCACGAGTCATAAAAGAGCCAAGGTTGACTACCCCTGATTTAGTGTCTCGACCGAGTTTATAGGACAGTATATATTCTCCCCTTATTAGAGAGATTGCCAGGGAGGGAAGACAATTTTTATGTAGGCTTTCTCCTCCAGGACTCAAACCCTTCTATCACGCATGCAGTGGCAAAATACTGTGTTGCGGCAATGTCCACAAGAAAAAAATTGGTTACAGATCTATAGCCGTCAACTTGTGCCAATTCTTGGAGATATCTCTAATAATGTTTGGAACATTATATTTACTCACACACTAATCGGCTATCCGCTCACGTAAACTAGGGAGTGACCCTAACATTTTGAGAACATGTATTTTCTTAACAGGGATGTTATTATTTACTATTAATGTTAGTACTATTTTATTATTATTATTATTATTATTATTAGTATTAGTATTAGTATTAGTATTAGTATTAGTATTAGTATTAGTATTAGTATTAGTATTAGTATGGATCATCGCACAGTCAGCCAGATGTTCAGACTGGATTTGGCATTTTGTCTACCTATCGAGTCCTTACCCAGGACCTGGGATAGGCAGATGTGGATGTTTGATGGTATTACAGATATCGTCGCAGGATGGAAGCAGTTCCTAGTAAGGCCAAATTGGCGAATTTATCAATGCCAATGGTGTTCAAGTGGTGCTCCAGTTGTTTTGGGATTGCACCCAAGGCGCCTATTACTATTGGTACCGCCCTTGCTTGCTTTTGCCACAGTCTTTCTATTTCTATTTGTAGGTCTTTGTATTTTGTTATCTTCTCCAGTTCTTTCTCGTCTATTCTGCTGTCTCCAGGCACTGCCACGTCCACTATCCAGACTTTTTTGTCTTTCTTATCGACAATTGTTAAGTCCGGGGTGTTATGTTGCAGGTGCTTGTCTGTTTGAATTCTGAAGTCCCAGAGCAGTTTAATTTTATCCTTTTCTATGACTTTCTCTATTTTATGATCCCACCAGTTTTTGCTTACAGGCAAATGATATTTCTTGCAGATCTTCCAATGCACCGTTGTTGCTACTTTGTCATGCCGCTGCTTGTAGTCAGTCTGTGCGATCTTCTTGCAGCAGCTTACCAGGTGGTCCACTGTTTCTTCAGCTTCTTTGCATAGGCGGCACTTACTGTCTGTTGCTGTCTTCTCAATTTTGACTTTGTATGCATTTGTCCTTAAGGCTTGGTCTTGTGCAGCAAGAATTAGTCCCTCGGTCTCTTTCTTCAATTTTCCTGCTCTTAGCCATTGCCAGGTCTTGTTATTATCTGCTTTCCCGTTATTATTATTATTATTATTATTATTATTATTATTATTATTGTTGTTGTTGTTGTTGTTGTTGTTGTTGTTGTTATTGTTTAATATATTGTTATTGTTTAATATATTGTAAAAAGTGATGACTATTGCTGGTCTACCACCGTAATAAAGTTATTTGATTTGTTTAGTGTCTTGTAATCTGGCCGACGGCCAAGGTCTCCAGCATTCTGCTGAAGAACCCTAATGTGCCTGTGGACAGCGGTCTCGGGATATGCCAGATTTCCTGCCCTTGATCTCCTCAGCCATCATTAGCATCATAGGGCTCCTGGCCTACTGCACAGCAAATGTCTAGCCTCCAGCAACCTATTTATTCCCATGAATGCTCCAGGCATCAAACTGGCCCCAGGAGCTCAGAGAAGGAGAGGAATGCACTCTGGAAGCCCCGGGGGCTGGTGTGAAAGCGCAAGGGGAAAGACAAAGCTCCGTCTGACAAATTGGTACTTTGGAACCGGTGATGTCTCTGATGTTTTGTACACAAACTCCCCGCAGCAGCTATTTGGGTCAGCAAGAAAGCCACCGTCCTTAAACTTCAAGGGAGTTTACTTGTACGTTTACTTATAAGGAATGTTCTCCTGCCCTTGGATCATCTTCGTTGCCCTCTCCGAAGCTTCTCTAGCTCCGCTATTTCCTTTTCGAGATGGGACCCCCAGAGCGACAAACTTAAAATCAGTGATGATTTCGTGTTGCACCAAAAGGCGGAGCACGAAAGCATAAATGCTTTTGCCGTATTTGTCACAACTCGGTCGCTGATGTAACTCAAGCAGTGCCAGTTTGTGACTCCCCTGAATGCTGGTTGGGGTGAGTCGAACACAGCCAGCCATCTGCTCAACACCAAGACCTCTATTCCGGGGTTTGCTCACAATTGGGGGGGTGGGGAATAAGTTGCAGCTGGTTGGGTTAGAAGTCTCACATTCAGAAGACCTCAACTGCCCGCCACAGGAAATACATTCGGGAAACAACTAATAGCTCCAGGGAGGCCAAATTATCTCTGTGCAAACGATGGGGGGGGGTCTCCTTGAATGTCTTTAATTTCTGATTCTGCTGCCTTACAATCCATCTGTCTGCCGTACAGAGATAATGTCAAAGGAGTCAGGACGGTGATCATGTGATGGACGGATGGACACTTCTGCTGTCTCTCAAAGTAGCAGAGAGATGAGGGTGGAGGTTCGTTCTCTGAGCATGTGGGTTGGTTTACGAACATTTCGTTACCTGTGTAGGTATAGAGTTGCCAGGTGTCCACTATTTGAGCGGACAGTCCGCTTTTTTCACATTATGTTCACTATTTTTTTTCACAAACTAGTGGACATTTTTTTTATTCAAAAGCTTTATGATGAAATGGTACGTAATCTAAAGCTGTACAGTCTAAGAGAATAAGGATAGGCGCTCCCTCGTCTCCAAAACCGCGATTCTATACTGATCCCGAAAACCGGAAATGGAGGCTTCCCACGTCCGCTCTAGTTCAGCTCTATGGGCCAGAGTTGCCTCTCTAGCCCTGGGAGAGTTCGCCCTCCCTCCTTTCGTTGAAGTGACTCTATGGTCGTGGGCGGCTGCGCGGGCCGTTCGAGGGCAGCGGCGGGAAGCCGAGCCGAGCCAGGGAGCCATGGCCAAAGGTAAGCCGGGGGTAGAAAATATATAATTTAATTGTAAAAATTTTTTTTACTTTTTTTACTACTTAACCACCACCCCCCCGCTTGTCCGCTATTTTTTGGAAGCACACCTGGCAACCCTATGTAGGTAACATCTTCGGGGGGGAGGTTAGAGGATGTCATTGTCGGTGTTCTTCTGGTTATAAGGGTTTTGTGTGGTCAGTAATGTATGTTTTATGTAGTGGGGTGCTTCAATAGACAAGGAGCGACACAGCGTCATTGTATAGCTCAGGGGTAGGCAACCTTGGCTCTTTTATGACTCGTGGACTTCAACTTCGCTGGCTGAGGAATTCTGGGAGTTGAAGTCCACGAGTCATAAAAGAGCCAAGGTTGCCTACCCCTGGTATAGCTTTATTGTAGTAGCAACAGAACTGCACAGCGACAGGTAATGGCTGGTACTTATACAGTTAAGACCTCAGGTCTCTTTCAAAGATGGGAGGGAGAAGATAAACCTTCTCATATCCTTAATACTAATAAAATTTTAGAGTCCTTTTTACTATCCACAGAATGGACTTGTAGGTTCTCAGACAAAAGCAATTGCCTTAAGACTGGCTAATATCTCCTCCTGAAAGATGCTACCTTCTCATTATATTTTACCCCCTCCTCCAACGTATCAGAGATACTTACACAAAACACCCAAACGATGAGAAAAAAGGACAGATTCTGATCTAAATGGTACAAAAATCCAGAAAGACTTCGCCTCGCTAACCATGCAGGCAATTAAATGCATTCTTAATTACAAGCCTCACAGCCTTGCCTACCAACAACAAAAACAAAGCTGATTACTCTTATATTAAGTAGAAGAATTAATCACACACAACAGAGCCCGGTTTACGGAGCCTGGACTTTGCAGAAGTAATAGGAACGAGGATGAGAAAAGAAATACACATTTCATTTGGGGATTTTAGCAAGATTTCCAGAGCAATTTGGACATACCGGTAGTCCTTGACTTACGACCGCAATTGAGAACCAAAATTTCTGCTGCAGAGGAGACATTTAAGTGAGCTTTGCCTCGTTTTACAACCTTTTTTGCCACAGTTGTTAAGTGAATCATTGCAGTTGTTAAGCTAGTAACTGAATTTGGCTTTGCTTGTCAAAAGGTCACAAAAGGGGATCACGTGATCCCAGGAGACTGCAACAGTACATGCCAGTTGCCAAGCATCTGAATTTTGATCACGTGACTGTGGGGATGCTGCAATGGCGTACGTGTGAAAAAAACGGTCACAAGTCTCTTTTTTCCATGCCATTGTAACTTTGAATAGTCACTAAACAAAGGGTTGTAAGTCGAGGATTACCTGTATTCAGGCAGCTTTGGCAGGAGAGAGTCAAAAAAATTAAGAGGGTGGCCGCTGCAGTGTAAAGCCCCATCATTAAAAAAATGGCAGGGCTTTGATTGGGCAGTATCTCAGCAGCTGCCATCTTGACTTTTCTGACCTCCTCCAAATTTGCAGACTTCCCTGCTTTTTCTCCATTGGAAGTCAATGTCAGAGAAAGTCAATGCCTTGAAACCAAATTCCTCATCCAAAGAAATGACCAGCAGTTTTTGAACAGCCCAAAGCCCCTGATCCTGCCCATCTGCATGGGGGAAACTCTGGAAGTTTTGGAAAGAAAAAGGTTGTCTAAATGAGCAGATATTTTTCCATCTTTCCCAGTTCTGCAGACCGTTGCCCTTTTCCCTAATAGCCATGCTTCAATTTCATTATTGCTACTGGCAGGGTTAGGGTCAAAATTCCAGAGGTCAAGAGTTAGTGCAGGGGTCTTCAAACTTGGCCCTTTTATGACTTGTGGACTTCAACTTCCAGAATTCCTCAGCCAGCTTTGCTGGCTGAGGAATTCTGGGAGTTAAAGTCCACAAGTCATAAAAGGGCCAAGTTTGAAGACCCCTGAGTTAGTGCTTCCAGTACTGTACCTTTTTGCTGGAGTCAAGTTGTCCTCTGGAGTTTGTAGAACAAGTCAGTGGCATTAATCATGTAATATTAATGTAGCAGAAATGGCCACAATCACAAGAGTGGCATGACCTTGCTTCTCCACTGACCATTGTCTTTCCTCCCAGAAAACTAAACCACAACATGACAACAAGACCTTCAACCACAACATTCAATTGAGGGCAGAACTGACTTTAGTGGAAACTAGCAAAAGAAGCAGGAAACACTCTGTTCTCACATGCAACCGTCTTTTTGTGAAAAAAAGTCAAGGTGGTAACCACAACAGAGTGATCCTA
>NW_015387333.1:17842-41923 GCF_001527695.2 Protobothrops mucrosquamatus
GCCATTTGTCCGAAATGGTATAGGGTTTCCTGCCTGAGCAGGGGGTTGGACTAGATGACCTCCAAGGTCCCTTCCAACTTTATTATTATTATTATTATTATTATTATTATTATTATTATTATTATTATTATTATTATTATTATTATTATTATTATTATTACTACTACTACTACTACTACTACTACTACTACTACTACTACTATTATTATTATTATTATTATTATTATTATTATTATTATTATTATTATTATTATTATATAATCCCTGTGACCCAGCCTCTTACCCTGGTTGACAGGACCTCCGTTTTTTTTAAATCTGTTTCACAGTAAAAAAAGTTATACGGGTAGTCCTAAACTTAAACTAGCTCTCATACTTACAACCATCAGCATCCCCATGGTCACGTAATCAAAATTCAGGCACTTGGCAACCAGGATATATTTACGATGGTTTCAGCATCCCAGGGTCATGTGATCAAAATCTGAGCGCTTGGCAACTGGTATGTATTTATAACGGTTGCTGCGTCCCGGGGTCGCGTAATCACCATTTCCACCTAGCCAGCTGGCTTCCAACGAGCAAAGTCAATGGGGCGAGGCGGATTCACTTAAGGACTGCATGATTCATTTAACAACTGAGGTGATTTGCTTAACACCCATGGCAAAAAAAAGGTTGGAGAATTGTGCAGGCTGGTTGGGAGATGAAGTCCACTCATCTTAAACCTCCAAGTTTGAAAACCACTGATGAGTGCTTGATGGTGGCATGTGGGAACACAGTGCTTCCTGCTTCTTTTGCTAGTTTCCATTGAGGTCAGTTCTGTCATCAGTTGAACGTTGTGGTTGTGTCTTGTTGATATATTATGGTTTAGCTTTCTGGGCAGACTTCCTAAAAGGAGTCAAAAACAGTGGAGAAGCAAGGTCATGGGTCCCTTGTGATGGTGGCCATTTCTGCTATATTACATGATTAATGCCACTGACCTGGTCTACAAACTCCATAGGACTACTTGACCCCAGCAAAGAGATGCAGTACTGGAAGCACTAACTCTCTGTTGACATCTGGAAGTGATCCAGATGTCTACAGCCCAGTTGCAATAGCCAGAACCTTCGGTCCATAAAACTCCCGGCCATGCAGAGAAGGAATCTGAATGGTGAATTAAGTATGGAAGGAAAGATGCATGAACCTCAGTGTTTGTCAACCATAACTCTCAGCAGCTGCCACCACCAGAGCTACTGATAAGGGTTGCTTGCAGCTGAAGTTCAGCCACTTGGGAACCACTAATTGTTCCCCACTAATAGTTGCTATTTTGTTTTTCTCTCTAAGCAATTCCACAAAATCCAAACTTCCTTGAGGAAAGCTTGGTGGAAAACGTTACATAACGAGTAACGTGTGGAGTGTGGGTGACCTTCCTTAATGAGTCCTTGCCGGTTGCTCATTCTTGACCAACAATGGAGATAGGACTGCTCTCCTTCAGGGCAGTACAGTGGATGCCGAAGTTGCTGTTGTGACTTCTCCACCCCTTGGTTTAAGCATGGGGGAATCACTCAGCTTGGCAGAAGCCCTTGTGAAGATAAGATGATAAGCTTTGTTGTCATTTTTTTTTTACTGTGGGCACAACGGCACACATCAAAAATGAAATTTAATTGCCTGCTCTCAAAGTGAAACACATACATGACACACACCTAAATATACTATATACAACATATGTATAGACCCACACCCCTACATATACATAACCAATAAATATTAAATACTGTCCATCTTGAGTATATAACGGAAGGAGGAAGCTTGAGAGTTCACAAGGTTAATGCTGTATGCAATGAAACTATGGCTGAATCTGGATGTTCTGCTACGGATACCACGAAGCCTCCTCCCAGAAAGTAACAAGGAAAACAGGTCGTGAAGAGGATGTGTAGTGTCCCAGATAATCTTACGGACCCTGCTCAAGCAGCGCTTCTGTGCTATGTCCTGGATGGGAGGGAACTGCCAATGATCTTTTCGGCCATCCTCACCACTCTCTGCACCGCCTTCCTGTCTGAAGCAGTGATGCCTCCAAACCAGACTGTGATGCTGTATGACAGGATTCTGTCGATCATCCCCCTGTAGAAAGTGGTCAAGACAGGGGAAGGAAGATGTGCTTTTCTCATGCGGCACAGAAAATGCAGGCGCTGCTGAGCCCGCTTCACCAGTTTCTAACTGTTGAGCGACCAAGCCAGCCTACTCGTTAGCTGCACACCCAGGAATTTGATGCTGGTAACCATCTCCACAGGTGAATCATTAATGCACAGAGGTGGAAGGGACCTTGGAGATCTTCTGGTCCAACTCCCTGCTCAGGCAGGAGAACCTATACCATTTCAGACAAATGGTTGTCCAGTCTCTTCTTAAAAACCTCCAGTGTTGGAGCACCCACAATTTCTGGAGGCAACTTCTGGAGACACCTCATTCCTGCTTCTCACAAAGCCGAATCATTTTGTGGCATAGCTTTGAGAGGACCTTCAGAGTAGCAAGGTCCACATTCTGTCTTTTTGAAGGTTGGAGAACATTTGAGATCCTCCACCACAAACTCTTAATCAACAACAAAGTAGAGCACCAGATATCTGTCAATTTCAGTTATCGTCCACTTCTTATTTTTCTAGTTTGTCAGTTTCTGTTTCTGTCACTTTCTAATTTTTCCTCTCAGAGGTTTTGGTTGATCCAAAACAGATTAGCAACAAAATATGCATTTGTGTGTCACATAGAGTGTGTAACGTATTGCTAGTCACACACTGTGCCTTTTGCACCTTTTTGTAAATCACTTTGCCTCATATACGGGATTTTGACTTTATTTTTTAGGAGAAATGTATGCCAAAAACAAGTCTGCACGGATTCAAGTCTGTACGGAGTTCTTTAGGATATACTTATCTGAATGCCCCAACAAGGCTGCAAAATTCACAGGAGACCAAGTTTTTCAAGCCTTGCTGAGTTTGGTTTGCAGTTTGGTTTGAAAATGAATGAACTCGCTTTCAAATGTTAATTAAGCAAATTTCTCTCCCATCTCTACTTCAAACCTAACCATGAAAGGCTTAAGGAAAAGTGTTTGGGGTTTTTCTCTGTGAATTGAGGGCTGCCTGCAAGCATCTGGTTGGTTATTTGCAGGAAAAGTGGATTACATGAAGTTTTCTTTGAAATTCTTCTAATCCAGCAACATTTTTTCACTTGTGTTTCTGCAGACTTGACTCAACCTGGAAAGTTCATCGTGCTCAAGTGAGTAGCGAAGTCAGATTGCTTGCAAAATACTTAGCAATAGAAAAATGGAGTCTGCGGATTGAAATAACATAAAAGCACAAATAAGTCAGTAAATAAATAAAGGCTGCCAGTTATAAAACCCTGTGGCCTCAAACTGCACTACAAAGAGAGAGGAGAAGGAAAAGACAGAGGAGGAGGAGGAGGCACTTTAATTTAGGTGTTTATTTATTTAAATGTCTCATCTGCCCAGCCCTAAAGGTGTGGGGCAGATGAATGAGCTTGGTAAAACCAACGCTTAAAAAAAAAAAAAACCTCTGAGATTTCAGAGATTAGCAGAGATGTCTAAATTAAACTATACAATCAAGATTCATCCTTCATTATCCTCAATAAACATTTTCTTTTCTTTTTCTTTTTTTTAAAAAAGGCACGCTTTAGTACAGCCACATCTCTAGAGAAACAGGTCCCTCAAATGGCGAGGTGGCCATCAAAATTACAGGTATTCCTCGGCTTACGACCGCAACTGAGCCTAACATTTCTGTTGTTAAGCGAGACAGTTGTTAAGTGACTTTTGCCCCATTTTACGATCTTTCTAGCCACAGTTGTTCAGTGAATCACCGCAGTTGTTAAGTTAGTAACACCGTTGTTAAGCGAATCTGGCTTCCCCATGGATTTTGCTTGTCGGACGTTTGCAAAAGGGGATCACGTGACCCCAGGACGCTGCAACTGTCATAAGTATGAGTCGGTTGCCAAGCATCTGAATTTTGATCACACATGATTGTGGGGTTGTTACAAAGGTTGTAAGTGTGAAAAATGGTCATTTTTTTCCAGTGCCATTGTAAGTTGCAATGCAGGGTGAGAATGGCTCTCAGCCTTGGCAACTTTAAGATGGGTGGACTTCAACTCACCATTCCCCAGCCAGCTATGCTGTTGTACTACTGCTTCCACTCATCTGGATGGGGAGCTAGGGATGCAGACAAAAGATAGATGAGAGGGCATGGATCACCTTTGGATCACACTCAACCCCCCCCCCCCCCCNCCCCCCCCCCCCCCATGCTTCACTGGTCCTCCCAGAATTTTCTTTCAGCTCTTCTCAAACCTTCCCCAAGTTCTGGAGACCATCAGACAATCTCCAACAACTTCTAGCTCAATGTTTCTCAACCTCAGCAACTTTAAGATACTGTATGTGGACTTCAGCTCCCAGAATCCTCCAGCACTGAAGGCCACCCATCTTAAAGTGGCCAAGATTGAGAAACACTGAGGTAGAATATTGGTGGTACATAGGCTATGGGATTTAATCAATGTATCATTCTCAACACAGCAACCAATGATCCAGAGGCTTGGACATCTGGGTAGGGCTACAAAATCTAGGCTGCAAAATTCCAGGCAACCAGACGATGTCAGCAAAGAGATGCAGGAAAGCTATATTTGATGCCATCTAGTGGTCAGTGAGATTCTTGCAGCCCAGAGCTAATACATCTTTTTTTAAAAAAAAAAATGAGCACATGTTTATACTTCTGCATGAATAGAGATTCAGTTTCCAAATCATCAGCATGGGTTAGTTCCCATTATGAAAATGATATCCGGCTCTCGCCATATCCTATCATTTAGAAAAGCTGATAATTTGGAAGTCAAAAATAAGAAATTGTACTCCAGTGAGAACCTTAGTATCGGGGCAACCACAGGGAAGAATTAAAAAAAAAAATCAAAATGATGGTTTTGATCATGCAAGTCTGGCCACTATTTTTTTTTTTAAACGTCTCCTGCAGATTCCTCTGCTATATATAATTCTAACTTGAATGCTTTCCATGCTGTTCATATTTCAGAACTGGGGTTATTTGTAATGAACTCCACCGTCCTGTGTCAATGGAATGGGATTCTCCAGCCATAATTATTGTTTACCTTTAGAAAGAAATGAGGGGGTGGCAAGTTAGGGAAAGAGAGAAGAACAAGAAGGCAAAAGGGAAAAAGAAAACAGAATGTGGAACACCCAGGCTTTCATGTATATAATGAAATGGATACAGTAATTTTATTCCTGGTTCGTAAATGCAATGGGCTGTAAAGCAGCGTTGTGTGTCGTTGTGCTCAAAGAAAGAATTGTTTCAAAGGCCTTTAATGAGACCCTGAAATGGTCAGGAAGTCCATATGGAAAACCTCTTGTGGTTTTTTTCCCCCTTTCTCAAAGCTCAACAATTAAATCGAATCCCTCCACCTCTTCTTTGACTTCTGCAAAAATTCACAACATTCTAGGAAAGCCAGCAGGAAGATGCATCCCCAAATTGATTTCTGGCTGACAACATGTGTGGCTGTGAGACAGGAATTTCACAACTGGGCTGCTCGTTTCTCCTGCAGCCTGCTTTTTGGAACTGAAGCCATTCTCATGGTGACGTTCAGACCGCCACTGGCCCACCCCTTCTTCCTTCCTTCATGTAGAGCAGCAGTGGTGTCCCTCCAGATGTTCTGGCTCATCAACATCTGGAGATCCCAGGCTTCTCTGTCACTAGCACAAAGCGTAGAAATGGTTAGTCTGATGGAGTTTTCCGGTTTCTGGGCTTGGGGGTGGGGGTGAAGGCAAGGCAGCAGAGATCATTCATTGTGTCTAAATATTGGCAACCACAGATTAATGAGTGCCATCTACAGTCAATCTTAAATTAAAACTTTATCCTGCATAATCCAGAGATAAAGCACTTAAAAAAAAAAAAGACCTGCTATTTTTCCAGGAAGTTAACTTATTTTTTGAAACCAGAGCACTGATTACTTTGCCAACATGGCACATTAAAGCAATAACAGAGTTGGAAAGGAACTTGGAGGTTTCAAGTAGGAGACCCTATACCATTTCAGACAAATAGAACATCCTGCGAGTCCCTTGGACTGCAAGGCGATCAAACCGGTCAGTCCTAGAGGAGATCAACCCTGACTGCTCTTTAGAAGGCCAGATCCTGAAGTTGAAACTCAAGTACTTTGGCCACCTAAGGAGAAGGAAGGACTCACTGGAGAAGAGCCTAATGCTGGGAAAGACGGAGGGCAAGAGAAGAAGAGGACGACAGAGAATGAGGTGGCTGGATGGAGTCACTGAAGCAGTAGGTGTGAGCTTAAATGGACTCCAGAAGATGGTAGAGGACAGGAAGGCCTGGAGGAACGTTGTCCCTGGGGTCATGATGGGTCAGACACGACTTTGCAACTAACAACAACAACAACAACAACAACAACAACAATGCATTAGGGAAGGGTGGGTCTTTCAGTGTCCATGTCTCTTACTTTTTTATTTTCATCAATTTTTCAAACTCAATTTATCACACTTGAAGTTTTTAAGGTTCACATTATAACTGGTAAACATTTTGGCATACTTTTCTACCCGTAGATTTTTATTTGCAATTTTCCTAAGAAACACATTTCAAAGCCTGAGAAAAGAGCTAGGTTTGACTGGTTTTTTAAAAAAAAATTTATTAAAGTATATTGTAAGATAAAATACAAATAGAAACAAAAATTGAGAACATTAATATTAGTTTTAAAATGTATGAAGTGAAGAAAACCTGTTACTTCCACATTCTTAACCAAGCTGGGAGAAAGGAAACTAGAGATTATTTTAAAAATAATTATCTGAGAATCAGTTGGCTCATTAGATTTTTGCAGTTCTAACATTATCAAAGATTGGATGTGCTTGAACAGCTCACAACCCACAAACTAGCAAACCACACTTGTATGTGCCATGAGCCCATGTGGTTATTTAATGGCGGAGTGTGGCTATTGGGTTAATTGAGTAAACCATGGTTAAGCAGGCATGCAATTGCAACCCCAAGTGAAGACAAGAATCTAGCAAAATAAGATAAAGCATGCACAGAATAGCCAAATGAAATAAGTCTTTATTACAGTCTTTTATTTCTCCAATTTATGAATGTACCATTATTCATAGTAGAAATGGTTAATATAAAAATAGAAGAGAAAATATGAAAATAGGGCTGGGAGGTGACACAAATGTAAAAAAAAAAGTCCAATTTGTACTTTTTACCAGGTTTATTAAATTAGAACCACAATTTAGTTGTACTCCCCTTGGAAGTACAAGGAGGAAATGTGCCGACTCTGTAAAATTGATCTGAGAGTGCTGTAAAGCACTATGGGGTGGTATACCAGTCTAGGTACTAAGAGCTCGTGCTCTCATTGTGGTCTCTCCAGAAATCGCCACCAGATTTGGTAATCTCACATTGACAATGCTGTCCAAACCTCTGGATCACTGGTTGCTGTGTTGAGAATGATACATTGATTCAATCCCATAGCATATGTACCACCAATATTCTACCACAGTGTTTCTCAATCTTGGCCACTTTAAGATGGGTGGCCTTCAAGTGCTGCATGCTGGCTGGGGGATTCTGGGAGCTGAAGTCCACATACAGTATCTTAAAGTTGCTGAAGTTGAAAAACATTGAGCTAGAAGTTGGAGGAGATTGTCTGATGGCCTCCAGAACTTGGGGAGGGTTTGAGAAGAGCTGAAAGAAAATTCTGGGAGGACCAATGGAGCATGTGGGGATATGTGAGTGAGTGTGATCCAAAGGTGACCCTTTTGATGGAGTATCACAACTTCTGAAGGCAATCCATTCCATTGGTTAAGTGTGCTCATTGTCAAGAAATTTCTCCTTAGTTCTAGATTGCTTCTCTAATTGGTTAGTTTCCATCTATTGCTCCTTGTCCTGCCTTCAGGTGCTTTGGAGAATAGCTTGACTCTTCCTTCTTTGTGGCAGCCCCTCAGATATTGGAACACTGCTATCATGTCACCCCTAGTCCTTCTCTTTATTAAACTAGACCTACCCAATTCCTGCAACCATTCTTCATATGTTTTAGCCTCTAGTCCCCTAATCATCTTTCTTGCTCTTCTCTGCACTCTTTCCAGAGTCTTATCATCTTTTTTATATTGTGGTGACCAAAACTGGATGCAATGTTCCAACTGTGGCCTTACCAAGGTATTATAAAGTGGTACTAACACTTCATGTGATCTTGATTGTATCCCTCTGTTAATGCAGCCTAGGACTGACTGTGTTGGCATTTTTGGCGGCTGCAGCACATCGCTAAGTTGTTAAGTTGGTAACACGGTTGTTAAGTGAATCTGGCTTCCCCATTGACTTTACTTGTGCAAAGTTCGCAAAAGTGATCCCAGGACACTGCAACCGTACTAAATACATGCCAGTTGCCAAGTGTCTAAATTTTGATCACATGACCATGGGGATGCTGCAATGATTATAAGGGTGAAAGACAATCAAAAGTCACGTTTTCTGTGCCATTGCAACTTTAAATGGTCATTAAATGATTGGTTGTAATTCAAGGATGGCCTGTATATAGGAGTCACACAATTTTCTATCTGCCTTTCAAATGCACGAAGGCTGGATAATAGCTCACTTGATTTTCTGCAGGTATCTGATGGATAGATGGGTTCCAAAAGGGGTAGCTGTCCTAGATCAAAATCTTAGGTCTATATCTGCCATTTCCAAGGGAAGCAGACAGTCTGGCAAAATTCTTGTAAATAGGTGATCAACAATAAACTACTTCGGCCTGATTACCAAGTTGTTCTGCTTGCTTGCTCCTGCCAATCGATGAACAATCTGAAACTTCATGAAGGGGTCGATGAGCTGAAAAGTTTGGGGACCCCCCCCCGATCTAGATGTATATCAAGAAAACCAAGACCACCATTCTGGATCCAGACATCAAACCTTATTACCCGGTACAGTCCTACTTATCTTACTTGGTTGAGATATTTTTTCTTTCTATTTGAAGATTTTTTTAAAAAACCACACCCCCTATCATCATGCACAACAGCATTTTTAAGACACAATCTCCTCTTCCTGTGGACCAGTGCCCTTGATTTATATTGAATTTTGAATTATTAAAAATCCGTTTCATCATTTTCCAAGATTGGTGTCTTGCCAGGAACTTCAATGCCCACTCAGTTGCTTGCTACTCAACATTGCCCTTAGCCTGACTCCACTTCAAGAAATTAAGAAAAATAGCACTAATGGCGCATTCATTAAAGCTGATTGCTTTTGGAAAAATAAGAATGCAAGCGTCTGAGAGCAATTCCAGCTGAATGCCCAGAGAAGGAACAACAGCCCTGACAATAATAACAAAGCATGTTAATGCTTTTCAAATAACTTCATTTCATTCAACTAAAGCCCTCTTCACATGAAGATTTCAAAGTATTTTCCTGGCATTAACTTAATTAAGTTAATTTGGCCATTGGATGCTGTGTTATAAATAGGCGTTGTTGTGCATAGCCTGTTCTAACCCTTAGCTAAAATATTCATTTTATTTACTTTGATTGGAACATCGGCGTGCCAACTTTTTCTGAACAATGCCTACTCCAGCAGCAACGGGTGAAACGTAAGCCTGCAAATATTCTAATACGGGTAGTCCTCGACTTACAACAGTTTGTTTAGCGACCGTTCAAAGTTACATGGCACTGAAAAAAAGTGACTGATGACCGTTTTTCACACAAGCGTTGCAGCATCCTCACGGTCACGTGATCAGAATTCAGGTGCTTGGCAACTGTCTTTTATTTATGACGGTTACTGGGTCCGGGGGGGGGTCACGTGATCACCTCTTACGACCTTCTGACGAGCAAAGTCAACGGGGAAGCCAGGTTCACTTCACAACCGTGTTAACTAATTTAACAACTGCAGTGATTCGCTGAACGCTCGTGTCAAGAAAGGTGGTAACATGGGGCAAAACTCACTTAACAAATGTCTCACCTAGGAACAGAAATTTTGGGCTCAATTGTTGTCGTAATTCGAGGACTTACCTGTATTTATTTTATGGACTTCTTTTCTGGATGGAAAACACCTCTTGGCACAAAAATCAATGCTCAGGAGATTATCACTGAAAATACCACCACAAAAAGCAACATAAAAAAGAAAACAACTAAATTACACCGGAGAAAATTCTTTTTTAAAGGCCCAACTAAAAAGACAGACAGACAGACAGACAGACAGACAGACAGACGGACGGACGGACGGACGGACGGACGGACGGACGGACGGACGGACGGACGGATGGATGGATGGATGGATAGGCAGGCTGACAGGCAGACAGTCAGATGATAGATGATGAAAGAAAGAAAGAAAGAAAGAAAGAAAGAAAGAAAGAAAGAAAGAAAGAAAGAAAGAAAGAAAGAAAGAAAGAAAGAAAGAAAGAAAGAAGATAGATAGATAGATAGATAGATAGATGATAGATAGATAGATAGATAGATAGATAGATAGATAGATAGATAGATAGATAGATAGATAGATAGATAGATAGATAGATAGATAGATAGATAGATAGATAGATAGGCAGGCTGACAGACAGACAGACAGACAGATGATAGATGAAGAAAGAAAGAAAGAAAGAAAGAAAGAAAGAAAGAAAGAAAGAAAGAAAGAAAGAAAGAAAGAAAGAATGTCTCTAGTCAACATTCAAATAAAGTACAGGTAGTCCTCAATTTAGAGCCACTCATTTAGTGACTGAAGTTACAACAGCTCTGAAAAAAAGGGACTTGCAACCAGTCTTCACACTTACGACCATTGCAGCATCCCCATGGTCACGTGATCAAAATCTGGCTGCTTGGCAACTGGTATGTATTTATAATGATCGCCGTCTCCTGAGGTCATGTGACCACCAATTGCAACCCTCCTCTGACAAGCCAAGTCACTGGGGAAAGCTGGATTCACTTAATGAACATCTGGTTTACGTAATAAGTGCAGTTATTCTCTTAACAACCCTGGTGAAAAGATTGTAAAAAATCAGGCAGAACTGCCTGGCTTAGCCATGGAACTTCTGGTCTCAAATCTGGTCGTAAATTGAGGACCACCTGTATGAAGCCCCTCTCCCAGTTGTTCCTTTTTTCTGGTTCTTTTAACACTTAGCATCGTTCTAAGTGTCTGAGAAATATTAATGGGTGGAAGAAAAATAAAAGAATACTTGGCCATCGATAAACGTCAGCCCCATGCTGCTGTCTTGGGGGATCGAATCCGGACGGCTGCCTTTCCAGGGTTCTCAATTTCAGTGCAAAAGGAACTGCAATTCATACTTTCATTGGCTGGTGTACAATGAAAACAACGGCACGTTAAGCTTTCCCAGTTAAAAAATAAGGCCATTCACATCCAGATCTCTCAATCTGGCTGACGGAATATAACACTCCGTGTTTTTAGCCCAGCTTTATGTGCTAAACCTCTATGAAGAACAGAAATAATCAGTGTTTATTTGTGGTTAGGAGGGCATGAATACTTTTCTGGCTTAACTATGACTGGGTGAGACTCTACTAACAGGCTTTAGCAGTATTAATGTTTAAAGTTTGACTTGAGTTGGTTTTTTTAAAAATAATAATAATAATAATAATAATAATAATAATAATAATAATAATAACAACAACAACAACAACAACAACAACAACTAACGCCAAAAGCATTCAATGTGGAAATACCATTTTTAAAATGAGTTGGAATAGGCTTGTCTCCATCTCAGGATCTTCCATGGGGGTGGACCTCCATCCCATCCTCAGCTTGCCAGGATGGCTAAAGACAGACACTGAAGAAGACGAGAACCATAATTCATCCTAGCTCGGTGTTTCTCAACTGCAGCTCCTTTAAGACGGGTGGACTTCAATTTCCAGAATTTCCCAGCCAAGCCGTGAATTCTGGGAATTGAAGTCCACACCGCTAATCGCCAAGATTGAGAAGCACTGCCCTAGCTGAAAGAAACTAAATGAGGAACAACCGCATCAAGATAGTATAACCCAAAGACTTCCTAAGCCACTCTACCTTGGACTTTCTTGAAGAATCCATCAAGTAGCGGCCACACGCCAGCGGCCACGCGTTGGAAAGATAAGGGCTGCAGAGATGAGGTCACTGTGCAAATGGATTGTGATTGCATCATTCACACTGGCAAAGCAAGGATTTTCTTGAATTTCTGGTGGAGTCAGAGATTTATCCTTGTTTCAGTTTAATGGGAAGTCAAATTGCTGATGTTGAGTTGTTCTACTGCTTCAACACATCCGAGTTGTCAGAAGATCAACTAGGGATGTAGAAAAAATATTGAGGAGAGTACATGGGTCGCCTTTAGATAACACACACACACACACACACACCAGTGGTCCTTCCAGAATTTTCTTTCAGCACTTCTCAATCTCTTCTCAAGAGTACAGAGAAGAGCAACAAAGATGATTAGGGGACTGGAGGCTAAAACATATAAGGAACGGTTGCTGGAATTGGGTATGTCTAGTCTAATGAAGAGAAGGACGAGTGGGGACATGATAGCAGCCTTCCAGTATCTCAGGGGCTGCCCCAAAGAAGAGGGAGTCAAGCTATTTTCCAAAGCACCTGAAGGCAGGACAAGGAGCAACGGGTGGAAGCTAACCAAAGAGAGAAGCAACCTAGAACTAAGGAGAAACTTCCTGACAGTTAGAACAATTAACCAGTGGAACAACCTGCCTCCAGAAGCGGTGAATGCTCCAACACTGGAAGTTTTTAAGAAGAAACTGGACAGCCATTTGTCTGAAATGGTATAGGGTTTCCTGCCTGAGCAGGGGGTTGGACTCGATGATCTCCAAGGTCCCTTCCAACTTTATTATTATTATTATTATTATTATTATTATTATTATTATTATTATTATTATTATTATTATTATTATTATTATTATTATTATTATTATTATTATTATTATTATTATTATTATCCTTTCCCACATTTTGGAGGCCATCAGACACACCATCTCCTCCAACTTATAGATCAACGTCCCTCAACCTCAGCCACTTTAATATGTGTGGACATCAACTCCCAGAATTCCCCAGCCAGCGTGCTGGCTGGGGAATTCTGGGAGTTGAAGTCCACACAACTTAAAGTGGCCCAATTTGAAAAACACTGTTCTGGAAGATGGAGATCCTGTTTCCACCTACCCTGCTAATGGAACGTGCACCTTTCAAGTGGAGCTTCTCTGCTTGATATCCCCTCCCTGACAAATACGGCCTTGTTTATTTACAATATGGTATAAAAGGATAACGGGTGTGTGTGTGTGTGTGAAACAGCCACTAAAGGAACTTATCTGCTTCTTCGGGCTCCATGTGGCTTTTCTGGGCTGCTCCTTTGTTGATCAGCCACACCAAGCATCTCCCCCCACTCCCACCGCTTGTCTTCCCTGCAGCTGCCACGCGCCTGGCTGAGCTGAGCCAAAAAGACCCACCCGGTGGAAATTAATCAATCAGGCCAACAGCTTCCGGAAGCTGTTGAGCAAAGCCTGCTGCCTTTGAGGCACCAACAGCAGATTCTGAAGTTGTGTGGGTGAGCGCCGGTTTCAGTGAAATAAAATTCTCAGTGGAGTTTTGTGTGGGTGAAGTTTCTGTGGAGCTGAGAGGGACGGAGGTTTTGCTCTTCCCGCTTGGGGCTACCAAAGGCAGGAAAGAAGGTCCTCAGTAGGCCGAAGTGAATTTGTGGGGGGGCAACCAACCCCTTCTCCTTTTTAAGGGCTTTTAAGAAGAGATTGGACAAGCATTTCTCTGAAATTGTATAGAGCAGGGATGGCGAACCTTTTTAGAGACCAAGTGCCCAACCCCCCCGCCTCCACACCGTCCCCACCCCGCGGACCACCCACTGCCTCCATGGCCTGTCGCAAATCGCCCAGGTGGCCCAACAGCACCATCTGCACGTGTTGCACGTCCACACCCTCTGCCCACGCCCCACAGCATCATCTGCACGTGATGGGAGGCGAGGGCGGAGTCTTGTCCCCGCTGCCCGGCTGCCATGTCCTTGGCTGCGCTGTTCCGTGTGGGCTGCACCCAGGGGCGACTCTCCTCTAGGGGAGCTGCTGGTGAGGGGGCCGCGGGGGGAGGCGGGGCTGAGGCGATGGCGCATGTGCGTGCCCAGAGAGAGGGCTCTGAGTGCCGCCTCTGGCACACGTGCCATAGGTTCGCCACCACTGGTATAGAGTTTCCTGCTTGAGCAGGTGGGTGGACTAGAACAGGGCTTTTCAACCAGTGGTACGGGTACCACCTGTGGTACATTGGCACCTGGCAGGTGGTACATGACCATCCTAGAAAAGTGGTAGCGGGGGAGGGGAATGAGCTGAACCGGTGGCAGCACCGCACAAGCCTGAGCAAGAGATGGCTGGAGCTGCAGGGCTGTCAGGGCTCAGCGGAAGCGCCAGGATCAGCCCCAGGCTCCAGCTGGAGCTCAGCGCTGATCCTGGCGCTTCTGCTGAGTCCAGAAGAAGCGCCGATCAGCTGGAATGTTGCAGCATCTCCAGGGTCTTGTGATTTACATTCAGATGCTTGGCAACTGATTCATATTTATGACGGTCACAGTGTCCCAGGGTCATGTGAAGTGACCAAAACCTGCTGCAACCACCCAGCAGACAGGGGGTAATAAAAACCAAACACCCCCCCACCCCATCCCCGCTGCCAATCCCCAACAGAAATGCTCACAACAATGAAAACCTCGGACAGGAGGAAGAGCACCACCAGGTGGGCAGGCAGGTGTCTTGCTCGGCTGTGGCTTGTGGGGCACTTTTTTCAGTGCCATTGTAACTTCGAACAGTCACTAAGGGAACTGTTGTAAGTCGAGGACTACCTGTACTTTATCACTTTTTCCCTTTTTTTTTTTTTTGGTCATCAAGTTTTTGACACCTTGCTAGGCGACTGGTGATACTCGGATGTTGCCGTATCCTAAAAGTGGTACAATGGGTGAAAAGGTTAAAAAGCCCTGGGCTAGAAGACCTCTAAGGTTCCTTCCCAATAAAGGAGTGTTCCTGTGGCTCTTTTTAGGCTGATGGCTAACCAAGATTTGAGAAAAGAAATCAAGAAAGCCACCAGACCTCCCCAAGATGACACAGCTCCATTCCTATTACATCACTGTCCCTGTGGTTGCCACATTGATGACTTCCGACATAGATAATGGGTCCCTAAACCAATGGCTTGAAATGAAAAGCGACTTCAGTGAAGCGATAGGAAGAACTTCCGGATAGTAAAAGCCATTCAACTGTAGAAACATCTGTCATGGAAAGCGCCCTGTTCTTTACAACAAGTGTTTGAAGCCGGAGTTGGCTGGCCTCATCAGATGGGATGGATTGAGCTACATCATACACTAGGATTGACCAAGGCCAGTGCCCAGGATCCCACAATTGATTAAGCCAAAACAAATAAACCAGATTTAGTCTTACTTCAGGGAGGGACAATTTCTCCAGGCTCAGGGGAAATTTAAAAGGCCACAAGGGAATGTTGTGAGAAGCCAGTTGTTCAGACCAGATTCTAGAGCAGTATGTCTCCACTTTGGCAAGTTTAACATCGGTGGACTTCAATTTCAAGAATTCCCCAGCCAAAAAAACCTAAAAATTACTCTAGCAACCTCCTATAAGGAAAACCTCTATAAGATATTTTATAGGTGGCACCTCCCTCCCACAAGATTAGCACGAATGAACAAGGGGAAATCCTTGATATGCTGGAAGTGTGGAGAGACCGCTGGGAATTACTACCATATGTGGTGGGAATGCCCAAAGGCACAAAAATTTTGGAACTTATTAAAGAAATGGCTGGAAGAAATTTTGCTAATAGATATAGAGGCCAAACCGGAATTTTTTTTATTGGGAATTATAGAAAGAAAATATAAGAAAGATACAAATTATTTACTACTGCATATAGTAACAGCGGCATGAATAGCCTTCGCTCAAAAATGGAAAGAGAAAGATACTCCAACCGAAGAGGAAATATTACTGAAAATTTTCAATTGCGCTAAAATGGATAGACTTACATGGGAACTCAAGGATAAAAGTGAAACTAAGTACTACAAAATCTGGGAACAATTTTATGATTGGATAGACAATAAGAGGGTAGTCAAGACAAATGTATAGTGTTAGAATAAAATATAGATTATAGACAAATGTATATTTAAAAGATAAATAGATATACAGAAATAAGGGAAAAGGTGTTAATATTATACAGTATTATAAACTAGCTGTACCCGGCCATGCGTTGCTGTGGCTCAGTCTGGTTAGCGTGTGTTGCTTTTACGTCCAACAGATGGCGCTGTTTTTCAAAAAAAGCATGTTTTTACCTGTCACAGGTGTGACATCTATATAATAGTAGGTATATAAAAGCATGTGCGTATTCAAATGCAACGTTGTGTCAAAATTTCAAAGCAATTGGTGAAGAACTTTCGGAGATTTAAGATTTTGAACAAACGAACATTTACATTTTTATTTATATAGATAGATAGTAAACAAAGCTCAAGAACTTTATGTCTAGATGAGTACTAATACCTGTAAAATGTCGGAAGATGTATGGAACCATATCTATGTCCAATGTGTTTTTAATTTTGTATTATTAATAAAAATATTTTTTTAAAAAGAATTCCCCAGCCAATCTAGAACAGTGTTTCTCCACTTTGGCAGATTTAAGATGGGTGGACTTCAAGTCTGTTCTAGACTTCCACCCATCTTAACATTGCCAAACTGAAGAAACAATGTTCTAGAGCAGACCTGGGCATTTTGTGGCCCGAAGGCCCCTGTGGATTGCTTTTATTTTAAAGGCAACTGGTCCCAGGACATCCTATTACCACGGATGGATGACCAATACCATCTCCATGGGAATGACCCCACAAGGCAAGGACATGGATTTGTCCAGAGGTTTAAGCAGTGTGCCAGGGGCAACTCTTCAAAATATAGTAGATGAGGCCAGGATGAAAATCCAATTGTGCTGAAATGCAATAATATGTTGAGTTAATTAAAGTTAGGGTTAGTTAAACTTAATTAATATAATTGCTCCCTAGTTAGGTATTTAAGTATTTACCTTTCTTTTATGAATTAAACATTACAATTTGGTTTAAAGCTGGGGACCTCCCCGTACACGTCTGCTATCAGCTCTATTGCTAAATATAGTTTTCTTACAGATTGATTCACTGATTGGCACAAGCTATAGCATTAAATAGTATTGTTTTGGTCCAGCCTTGCTTCCATTCATTTGGTCCAGCCTTGCTGCCTTCATTTCGGGGTTTAGAGCAGTGTCTTTCAACCTGGGCAACTTTAAGATGTGTGGACTTCAACTCCCAGAATTCCCCAGCCAATATGCCTCTCCAGAATCTTGCAAGACTGCTTGAGTTGTACCTCTGCTCCTTCTTACACTGTAGAGCAGGGTACCCAATCCCTGATCCACAGACTGCCAACGGTTCCTGTTCCGCCAGGAACCAAGCTACACAAGCAAGCGAAGCCCCACCCATGCACATGCAGGATCCAGGCAGCACACAAAACCACATCTCCCCTGGTCTGCAGAAAAACTGCCCTCCATGAAACAGGTCCTTGGCATGCAAAACGTTGGGGGCCGCAGCTCTAGTGAATCAGAGAGGTGTCTGCTTGAGCCTCTTCTGAATGCTCTCTTGTTTCCTAGCGCTTAAAAAATATTTTAGCCTCTTTCCCTAGGTCCATGGTGGTGAACCTATGGCACGCATGCCACAGGTGGCATGCAGAGCCCTCTCTGTGGGCACGCGCGCCGTCGCCCCAGTCCTAGGCCTTCAGCTGGGTTTTATAAAACCATTTCGCTTTAGGCCTCCGCTGCTGTGTGCAAAAAAAAAAGTTTCAATCAATCAATTTCAACTTCTTGCGGGGGAAAAAAAGATCTCGCAAAGTTGGAATTGATTGATTGAACTTTTTAGTCCCACCCAGTCTGCCATTACCACTGCAGCCATGCCCACCCAGTGGGCCACGCCCACCCAGTGGGCCACGCCCACCCGGCACCTGACGATACATAAGTGGGTTTTGGGTTGCAGTTTGGGCACTCGGTCTCTAAAAGGTTCGCCATCACTGCCCTAGGTAACTGTCCTTCCCTACTTCTGCCTTCCTTACTTTCTACAAACTCCCCCGCTCAGCTTTCATCAGAACAAGCAAACATTGTTGCAGCATCACAACATAAACTCCATCCTTTCGGGGGGGCATGGATGCATTGTGCTGCAATGTCAGCCTTATGTGGTAGTCCTGCCCAGATTAACTCATTCTACTTTATTGTAAGGCTACATTAGCAGAATCTTGCAACTCTGAAAGAACATTTTTGGCCCACTGGCTTTTACTGCTCAAGAAACTAGGGAGGGTCCCCCTGGTTGTTTGCTACGTCCATATTCCTTCTGTAGGCTCCACTGCCTCTTCTCTGCCTGGGTCTTGTTTTCAGCTCTTCTTTCTGTATGCCAAGGTTATTCCCACATTCATGCAAGTAGAAAAGGGAAAGAGTGATGGCGAACCTTTTAGAGACCGAGTGCCCTAACTACAACCCAAAACCCACTTATTTATCACCGGGTGCCAGGTGGGCGTGCCCAACTGGGTGGGCGTGGCTGTGGTGGTCATGGCAGACTGGGTGGGTGTGGCCAAGGTGGGCGTGATCACCTCAATGTTGCTCGTGGGGAGGGACGCCTGTGGGGGCCGGGCAGGGTTGGGGGAAATCCAGGGGGTCTCTGGCAGGTGGGGCGGTGGGCAGGAGGCTCGTCCTGCGGGGTTAGACAAGGTGAGGTGAGGCAGGGCGGGGGTGCCATTGTCACAGGGCAAGGTGAGGCAGGGGCCGGGTCGACTGCTGCCTGACACCATCGTCCCCTGCACACAGAGGCCAGCGAGCGCATGGGTGCTGGGATGCATCCAGCCATGTGGGACCTCGGCAAGTTAGCGGGCGGCTGGTTGAAGAGGGACGGTTGCCATCTCCGGGGAATGGTGCGCGTGCCCACAGAGAAGGCTCTGAGTGCCGCCTCTGGCACGCGTGCCATAAGTTCGCCACCACTGGCTTATACTATGATGCTGTAACATTGGGTGCATCTGTCTTTGCTTCTCCTGAAGACACAGTTGTCCCCCCTGGAATTCACTGAATGACTTTGGCCCAACATCCCTCAGAACAGCACATGTCACACGGCAATTGTCCTACGGAAAGAAAGGATGCCCTCCTGTGCACTCCCTTAACTTTCCAGAAGAAAGGCAGAATAGAAATGTAACAAAGAATAAAGTTTTTTTTTTTAAAAAAAAAAGATGCAGCATTCACTTTTACTCCTAATATTCTCTTTCTACCTTCACCAGCTCCAAAGAACTTGGAAATTGTACTGAAGAGGTGGGAAAACCTCCGCTGAATTCTTGAGCAAACCAAGCACTGGTTCATAAAGACGAACTGATTGTAGCTAGTAGGTTTCATGCAATGTGTGGGAAGGGGCAGAATAACAGAATAACCAAGTTGAAAGGGACCTTGGAGGTCCTCTAGCCCAACCCCCTGCACAAGGAGGAGACCCTATATTATTTCAAACAAATGGTTGTCCAATCTCTTCTTAGAAACCTCCCATGATGGAGCACCCACAGCTTCTGAAGGCAAGCTGTTCTCATGGTTAGGAAATTTCTCCTTAATTCCAGGTTGCTTCTCTCCTTGATTAGCTTCCATCCGTTGCTTCTTGTCTTGCCTTCAGGTGCTTTGGAGAATAGCTTGACTCCCTCTTCTTTGTGGCAACCCTTGAGATATTGGAAGACCGCTATCATGTCCCCCCTCGTCCTTCTTTTCTCCAGACTAGACCTACCCAATTCCTGCAACCATTCTTCATATGCTTTACCCTCCAACCCCTTAATCATCTTTGTTGCTCGTGTCTGCCCTTTTGTCCAGAATCACAACAATCAAAACAGGGCAAAACAGTCAAGATGGATGCTGGGGTGAGGTATTCATTTTACAATCACAGCTGCCATCTTGATTTTTTTGAAACACACACACAGCGGACAGCTCTGTTCTTGAGTTTCTAGAACTTTGTAGATTCTACAGTTGGTACTCTTGCAAGACGCCTCACGTTCCATTAAATCCCAACGTTATTTTTATATCTGCAGTAGGATCACAGCGTGACATTTTCATGCACCATATACACACACACGCACACACGCACAAATACACACACACACACATTGTGGTTCAACTTTGGCCATATTTCACAGAGTCTTCAAACACTTTCCCTCTCTTCGTAGACTTCCTGGAGTCTCCTTAGATAGAAATGCTGCCCTGACTCATTTCTCCCAAGAGAGGGAATATAGCGGATAAAATATTCCAGCTTCTAATTTATTTTTCTTCTTCTTTTTCGGTCGTTTCTTTGGCCCTTTCCTTTTTTTTTTCTTCTAATATTAATTTTTAAAAAGATATGGGCCGTGCAACATAAAATAAATATTCTCCAACTGGGAGTCTTCAAAGTGGTGGGGGTAGAGTGAGGTGGCTTTTACACACTTCCTTTGGGAAGCAACACTTTTTATTTAATCCTTGAGGAAAGTTTGGAAAGAAGGTCTCCCTCTGTTTCCATGGCTTTGAGCTGCTTTGAACCCTGTTTGTGCCGTGGGGGGGGGCACACCCAATTCATTTCCAAAATCCTTTATTTTCCAAATCCTTGCTTCTTGTTTCTCTCCTTCATATATAGGTAGTCCTCGACCACAACTGAGCTTCAAAATATCTGTTGCCAAGTGAGACAGTTGTAAAGGGGGTTGGACTTGATGACCTCCAAGGTCCCTTCCAACTTTATTATTATTATTATTATTATAAAGTGAGCTTTTCCCCATTGTATGACCTTTCTTGCCACCGTTGTTCAGTGGGTCACTGCAGTTAAGTTAATAACCCGGTTGTTAAGTGAAATCTGGCTTCCCCGTTGACTTTGCTTGTCAGACGGTCGCACAAGGGGATCACAGGACCACAGGACACGGCGACCGTCATAAATATGAGTCGGTTGCCAAGCGTCTGAATTTTGATCACGGGGCCATGGGGGATGCTGCCACGGTTGTAAGGGTGTAAGTGCTTTTTTTTCCAGTGTTGTTGTACGTCTGAACGGTCACGAAACAAACTGTTGTAAGTCAAGAACTACGTACCTGTACAGAGTTTACAGATATTTATCTTGGAGATAAGAAGTTTCAAAGAAAACACGGCAGTTTCTTTGAACAAGGTCAACGTGGCTTTCCAAAAAGTCAAGATGGGGGCTCTGGCCATGTGAGCGAAGCCCTGCCTCTTTTCATGTGCGTCATGAAAGAGGGTGGGGCTTTGATTGTGTGGTTGGGGATGCTGCTAAAAGCTAGAGTTGGGCTACCTTCAGCTGATGCGCTGAGGCAAGCATGCGCATCATGTCAAGGGTTCAGGTCTTACAGAAGGCCAAACCAAGCCCCATGGGGGATAATGGGGGTGCCCGAAGGGTTTCCGTGGCTTAAAGCAGCATTTCTCCAACTCAGCAACTTGAAGATGGGTGGACTTCATCTCCCGTGTCCTTTCCCTCCCCCTCCAAACAACAACCCTGTAAGGTAGGTTTTGCTGAGTGAGAAAGTCTGGCCAAAATCACCCAGAAGCCTCCATAGCTGAGAGAATACTAAACCATGGTCACCTCTGCTGCAATGACCAACCAATCTTGGCTTAGTTAAGTACAAAACGCCCCACATCCGTCTTGTTTCTCAAAGAGAGCACTCCCTTCATGGCTGAGCAGCCTGAGATTAGCCGTCTCCCCATGACGGAGTGTGTGTGTGTCGACACTGCACATCTGGCCCCGAGCTGGAGATCAAAGGCGGGCGGGCGGGCGGGCGAGCGAGCAAGTGAGCATGTTCCTGATTACATCAGCCCTGCCCTGAGGACAGATCAGTGGGATAGAAGGGGGAACGACGCTATCCTGGGTGTAGCTCCTACTGATTGCTAAAGTCCCCATTTCACTGAACTGGCCCGTTTGGACAACGCAGCCAGCATTATGTTAAGATGTCCAAGCAGGCTGGCTGGGCCTTCTTCACATGCAGGTGAAGCATGGATATGCAGGCCGCCTTGAGTCGCCGTGTGCAAGTAGGTGGCAATATAAATTTTCTAAATAAATAAAAAATAAATAAAATGTCCCTGGCTTAGTCAAGAGGCGGGCAAATGGCCGCCGGGAGTCCACACGTTTTGCTGGAACATAGAGTGAAGATGCGTCGTTGTGAGCTCCACGTTGCAGAACTGAAGCAGGCGCATCCCCGAAGAGGTGGCTGAAAAATCAAGATGGCTGCTTTCATTGAAGCCCCCCCACCCCGTCTTTTTGTGTGCCTTGCACGCTCAACACACATAAGGAAGGGGATGGGGATTCAGTGGCAAGGTGGTTGGCTACCATCTTGATTTTTTGGAGCTCTCCCCTCATCATGGAGACGCCCGTGCTGAAGCCATTCAAAAGCAAACGGCCCCGGCATCCTTCTTTGAAGTAGAGAACATTTCCTGTGCAGGATGCAGCACTACCCACTCAGCATCACCACCCTTTCCACGCAGGGCTGCTGGACCGTCCCAAATTAAACGGGACCGCCAGAACACTCTCCACCCTTAGCTTAGCTTCTCCTGTTCCTGCTAACTTGAGAAAAAGCTGCAGTGAGACCATGGTTTGTTTTAGGCTAGCAATAGTTGGACTTTGCAAACTGACCCAAGAATTAAGGCAGCTGGCCAAAACTCCTGCATTGGGCTGAGGTCAGTTGCAGCTCTATTGCTCTACCCACAAATACGGGCAGTGCTCAACTCATGACTACAGTTGGGACCAGAATTTCCATTGCTGAGCAAAGCGGTTGTTGTGAGTTACGCCTGATTTTACATCTTTTTCTGCCATGGTTGTTAAGTGAATCACAAGGTTGTTAAGTGAATCAGGCTCCCACCCCATGATCCTGGGACTTTCCTAAGTATAAAGCACTGAATTTTGACTGCGTGACCCTGGGGACCTTACGACGGTCATAAGAGTAAAGACCGGTTCTAAGTCACTTTTTTCAGTGTCACTGTAACTTTGAACAGTCACTAAACGAATGGTTGTAAGTTAAGGGATACCTGTACAGACGGTCCTCGACTTACAACAGTTCATTTAGTGACCGTTCCAAGTTACAACGGCATTGAAAAAAGTGACTTATGACCATTTTCACACTTACGACTGTTGCAGCATCCCCAGGGTCACGTGATCAAAATTCAGAAGCTTGGCAACTGACTCGTATTTATGACGGTTGCAGTGTCCCGGGGTCATGTGATCCTCTTTTGCAACCTTCTGACAAGCAAAGTCAATGGAGAAGCCAGGTTCACTTAACAACCTTGTGACTAATTTAACAGCTGCAGTGATTCACTTAACAACTACGGCAAGAAAAGTTGTAAAATGGGGCAAAACTCACTTAACAAATGTTTCACTTACCAACAGAGATTTTGGGCTCAGCTGCAGTCGTAAGTCGAGGACTACCTATATACCACCTTGCTCATGTATATGTGTCTACATGCTTATGTAAAATAGCAGTCCTCGAAAAGAATTCACTCCAGCCCAAACCGGATCTACAAGTAAATGGCTGAATGAACTATTTCTTAGTCACCACATTGTTAATAATGTGTCAAATCAAGTCAATCCGACGGCAAAATACAACTGGGCTATTAATAAATAAACAAATGCATCGAAGAGAAGATTATTCTCTAACCGGATTCCTTCCAAGTATAAAAAATTACGTCAGTGTTTTTCAAACTTGGAAAGTTTAAGATGTGTGGACTTCAATTCCCAGAATTCCTCGTGCTGGCTGTGGAAGTCTGCCAGTTGAAATCCACAAATCTTACAGTTGCCGATTTTGAAATATGCTGGACTATATCACCCATCCTCTTCAACCAAGCTACCTAGGCGAAGTGATGGGGTTTGTAATCCTCAATAGAGTGTCCCAATTAGGGAAAATGACTGAAATTCAATCTGTGTCAGCCTCTCTGCTCTGTGGCTGCTTTTCTCTTTCCACTTCTTTACTGTGATATATTTCTTAATTACTGCTAGTCTGTTGGATGTTTCTTTAAGAATCCCTGCCAGCCACTTTGGACCTCTCCATTCAAAATGAGGGGAAAATGTCATTATATATATTTATAGACGCACAGCGTGGCTTGCAGGATTTTG
>NW_015387333.1:44094-45362 GCF_001527695.2 Protobothrops mucrosquamatus
CCCCCCCAATAGTCCCAAATGGTGAAGAAAAGTGCCTGGATTTTGTGAAGGAAATTAGCAACAGTGCTTAAATTCCACAAGCTTCCCTGATGGGCTTTTAGCACTCCTCCTTTCACAATTTAAAACAAACTATTTATTTATTATCGTGGTTTTTAGTATCGCCTGTTCACCGCCCTGAGTCCCGCAAGGGAGATAGGGCGGTATATAAATTTAATAAATAAAATAAAATAAATAAAATAAATAAATAAAATCTTCCCTGATCCGAATCCCAAGCTTTTTCCAGCCTTATTCTCTTCTAGATGTGATATACAGTTGGGAATCATGGGAGGGGTGATCCCATCGCATTGGAAAGGGTCCAGGGAGGGGAAAATCAATCTGGCACTCTCAGGTTTGATGCTTTGGAAAAGGGCCACAAAAGCAGATTATGTATTTGCAACCTGTACGAAGCCTTAGAAAGGAATCAAGCCAGGTTGAATAAATAAAACTAAGTAACTGTCATGGTGTGTGGGAGAGACCTTGGGAGACGGGCAAAGGGGTGCTGCCAAGGAACTGTCAGCTAAGAGGCAGCTTAGCCTGCAGATGGGCAACAGGCAGAGCAAGAAAGTCTAAAGAAACTGTCCCTAGTTTCCCAGGCTGTAAACGAGTTGCTGGAGGGAGGGGAGAATTGCACTTTCAGATTTAATCGATGTAGCCTTACAATAAAACAGGATCAGCACATCTGGCCATGATTCCTGTCCTGTTTGCCCCACAAGGCTGACAGTAACATTGATAAAGCAGAGAGCAGCTGTCAGGGGATAATTCACTCTCCTACCATAGAAGTAGGATAGCTACATTTGCCAGCCTCAAAAGATGCTTCCTTACAAGCATTGCAAACCATAAGAGTCCTTTTGCAGGCTTCTTTGCTAGCGTAGGATGACCTCTACAGGCAGCTGGAATTCATGGGGATTCTCTCCAGGCTTTTCTAGGGGAAAATCAAAATCTTTAATGGACTAATTCAGTGGTTCTCAACCTTTTTAATGCTGCGACCCCCAACCGGTCGTAAGTCCAGGACTAAACCGGTCGTAAGGCAAGGACTACCCAACCGGTCGTAAGTCGAGGACTTTCCCTGCCCGGGAGCACCGCGCATGCGTGGTTCCGCCCCCTGCGCCGGCCGAGGCGTAGCTGGCAAGCGGCAGAGACGGAGCAGGCCGACCACCAGCTGGCCCAGCCCAAGGGAGGTAAGGCACCCGCCGGAAAAGGGGAAAAAAATGGCGGACAGCCTTGCTTGG
>NW_015387333.1:46762-50742 GCF_001527695.2 Protobothrops mucrosquamatus
TGGTTCCGCCCCCTGCGCCGGCCGAGGCGTAGCTGGCAAGCGGCAGAGACGGAGCAGGCCGACCACCAGCTGGCCCAGCCCAAGGGAGGTAAGGCACCCGCCGGAAAAGGGGAAAAAAATGGCGGACAGCCTTGCTTGGCGACCCCCGTGAAATGGTCGATCGACCCCAAATGGGGTCGCGACCCATAGGTTGAGAACCACTGGGCTAATTGAAGAAGCCACACGGTTCCTTACATGGGTAACCCTGCTCAAAAACCTCTCATCTGCCTTTTGCAATTGACTGGTGGGGATTTTTTCAGTGCTCGCAACGTTCAAGCGCTGCTCCAGATATTTTGGGATTGCATCCAAGATGCCAATTACTGTCGGAACGATCTGTGTACAAGCTGGCTGGGGAATCCTGGGAAGTCCACGCCCCTTCAGGTTGCCAGCTTTGAAAAACAGCACATGAAAAACCACTCGGTTTAAGTCGGGCTTGTTCCTTACTTCCCACATCACACTGAGGCCAAAGCAGGATTGACAAATCACCGGGGTTCTGTTCCCACGTTGTAGCTGGAATGGGACAACTCCCCACAGCCAACTCCCCGCCACCAACTCGCCACGATCAACTTACTGCAGCGAACTCGCCATGGTCAACTAAAACAATTAAAATTATTTTAATTTTTGTCATTCGCATTTCATTTTTTCCTCCTTTTTCATTCTTTCGTTAACGATTCTGTTCTGCCATTTCTTTGATTTTAGTGCAGGGGTGTCAAACTCAATTTCATTGAGGGCCGCATCAGCATTGCGGTTGCCCTTGGGGGGCCGGGTGGGTGTGGCCAGGGTGGGTGCGGCCTACTGGGTGGGCGTGGATGGAGTGGGTGTGGCCTACTGGGTGGGCGTGGCCAGCTCTACATCATTCCCGTCAAGGGTGCCTGTGGGGGCCTGGGCAGGAGTGGGACAGATCTGAGGGTCTCTGGCAGAAGGGGGTGGGACCAGGGCAAGTGCCAAGGCATGGTCCACTGGAGGAGCCTCACTCTTCCTCTCAGGCCATGCGGGGGGGGGGGCTTATGGAGCTAAGACTGAATGCGTTTCAGCATAGATGGCCACCACAAAATTGTACCTTGGCTCCCGGCTGGCCTGGGCCAGGGCCAAGGCAGAGGGGGCCGTTCCCTCACTGTTCCCAGGACGGCTTCGCAGGCCACATGAAACCACTTCACGGGCCGCATCCGGCCCCGGGCCTTGTGTTTGACATGTCTATTTTAGTGTAACTCTTGTCCCATGGTGAGTTGGCTGTGGCGAATTGTCATAGACCCCATGGCCATCCTTTGTTTTAACTCTAGTTTGCTTCATAAACCAGCAGTCTGGATCCCACATCGCGCCATGTCATGCTGCACTTTGCTTGGTCTTGGCTTAACAAGCCCTGTGAGTCCAACCCTTCTGGTTTGCACCTAAGGAATTAGCACAGTTAACTTAACCCAGTGATGGTGAACCTTTTAGAGACCGAGTGCACAAACTGCAACCCAAAACCCACTTATGCATCATTGAGTGCCAGGTGGGTGTGGCCCATTGGGTGGGTGTGGCCCATTGGGTGGACGTGGCTGCAGTGGTAACAGCAGACTGGGCAGGACTAAAAAGTTCCATCAATCAATTCCAACTTTGCAAGATCTTTTTTCCCCCGCGATAAGTTGAAATTGACTGATTGATTGGACCTTTTTTTTTTTTGTACAAGGCGGCGGAGGCCTAAAGCGAAAAGGTTTTATAAAACCCAGCTGAAGGCCTAAGACTGGGGTGATGGCGCACGTGCCCACAGAGAGAGGGCTCTGAGTGCCGCCTCTGGCACCCGTGCCATAGGTTCACCACCACTGACTTAACCATTGCAACTCTGGGGAGAGAACAGGCTTAAAGCAAGCTGCAGTTTAGCGAGAATAGTATTTGCCCAATGCTGGAAAAATGAAAACTTACCAGCTGAAGAAGTTTTAATTGAGAAAATCTTAGAATGTGCAGAAATGGATAGATTGACTTTAGAGATTAAAGAGAAAGAAGATTCAGTTTACTTCAGGACATGGGATAATTTTTACCAATGGTTAGGAAAACGAATTAATCAAAAATGAATGTGATATATTATTTTGAATATATATTAGTAAGTAGAATAATATGCATTGACTAACTGATACTGTTTGTGATTATTATCACATTTACTACAGCTATTTACCACTATATCAGTTATTAACTGAACATATGTATCCGGACAATAGTCTGTTTGCTAAAGATTAAAAAAGGTTATTGGGGGATAAACCCAACGTTTACCCCAACCCTGTCCTAATCCCAATCCTGACCCTAACCCTACTCTAAACCTTAATCCTTATCCCGATCCCATTTTATTCCCAATCCTATAAAACTCAATAAAATCTTTTTTAAAAAAAACCAACAAGCTGCAGTTTAGTGTAATGTAGGGACCCAGCCAACTACGAAAAAATGGCAAATTCCATTTTTCCTTTCCCTTTGGAATGGGGAGATGCCCAGACTGGGAAGAAGGGGGTGGGAAAAAGTGGTGTTTTCCAGCCAGGAGGTCTTTTGCCCACTCTTTTATGTGAAACAACTTCAGAGAGACAGCAGCATAAAACGCGCGTGTGAGCATTAACGTCGTTCCCACTTCTTTCCAACAAAGCTCCCTTTGAAAGCAGCAAAGTTTCCCAGGCATCAACCTCTCCTTGCCACACCCCTGAACATGTGAGGATGAAAGTAGACGAGGAACCCCTTGGCAGGAAAACACCCCAAACAGTCTTTAGCTCTGCTACTTTCCCCCAACCTGGTGCCCTCCCAATACTGCATGTCGGAACTTGGACGTTTAAGAAGAATCCCTTTGAGTTGATTTGCCTGGTCCGTGGCATTTCTTTGGCCACCGCATGCTTTGTGGTCCCCCATGTCCTCCTGGCCATTTCATACTGGTCTATGCTTAGTATTGCTCATGGAGAGAGGGAGTAGGAGAGGGAGCGAGAGAGAGAACAGTAGGGAGGGAAAGGAGTGAGCTGGGCATGCCAAAAGGAACATTCCCCTTTCTTAGTTCAGCTGCAATAAAATGGAGGATTGGGCACCCCCTCCCCACACACACACAAACACACAAGTGAGTACAAAGGTGGGGAGGCAGTTGCTTGGCCTTCATTTTGCACATTCCTGGTCACTTTCATTTGGGAGCAACAAAGGAGTTAATTTAGAAAGGATGTTCAGCAAGGTGCAGACATGTTGGAGAACACGTGTGTGTCTGTGTGGATCTGCGTTCTCTTTTGTAATTTGGTACATGCCCTGCAATCCAACCCAACCTAGTTCAGCTTTATCCCTGCCATAGACCAGCCTTAAGGCCAGCTGTCCATTTTGCCTGATTCTAACTAGTAATATATTGCATGATTTGAGCGTAAGAATTCAGCCAATCACATCTAGAGCAGTTTTGTTTTCAGATTTAACAACTATAGTGGTTCACTTAACAACTGTGGCAGGAAAGATTGTAAAATGGGTCAAAGCTCACTTAACAACTATCTCACTTAGCAACAGAAATTTTGGCTCAATTGAGGTTGTAAGTCAAGGACTATCTCTCTATCTATCTATCTATCTATCTTATCTATCTCTATCTATCTATCTCTATCTATCATCTATCTATCTATCTATCTATCTATCTATCTATCTCTATCTAACTATCTATCTATCTATCTATCTATCTCTATCTATCTATCTTATCTATCTCTATCTATCTATCTCTATCTATCAACACAGTGCTGGGCTGCATTAACAGAGGGATAGAATCAAGATCAAGATCACGTGAAGTATTAATACCACTTTACAATGCCTTAGTAAGGCCACACTTGGAATACTGCATCCAGTTTTGGTCACCACGATGTAAAAAAGATGCTGAGACTCTAGAAAGAGTACAGAGAAGAGCAACAAAGATGATTAGGGGACTGGAGGCTAAAACATATAAGGAACGGTTGCTAGAATTGGGTATGTCT
>NW_015387333.1:51365-53542 GCF_001527695.2 Protobothrops mucrosquamatus
AACTAAGGAGAAACTTCCTGACAGTTAGAACAATTAACCAATGGAACAACCTGCCTCCAGAAGTGGTGAATGCTCCAACACTGGAAGTTTTTAAGAAGAGACTGGACAGCCGTTTGTCTGAAATGGTGTAGGGTTCCTGCCTGAGCAGGGGGTTGGACTCGATGACCTCCAAGGTCCCTTCCAACTTTATTATTATTATATTATTATCTATCTATCTATCTATCTATCTATCTATCTATCTATCTATCTATCTATCTATCTATCTATCTATCTATCTATCTCTATCTCTATCTCTATCTCTATCTCTATCTCTATCTCTATCTCTATCTCTATCTATCTATCTATCTATCTCTATCTATCTATCTATCTATCTATCTATCTATATCTATCTATCTATCTATCTATCTATCTATCTATTTATCATCTATCTGTATCATCTATCTTTATCATCTGTCTGTCACCTATCTCTATAGCATCTCAATTCCCATCGTCTCATATGGACAGACAAAAAAAAATCCAAAACAAAATATAGAACAGAGTGATTGACTTATTAATTAGAGGTTCTACCCAACAAAATTATTGCAGTTGGCTAATACTAGCTCATAATCCATCATGATTAACAAGGCTACGCTTTAATTAAGCCAATGGAAGGTTTACAAAGCAATGAACAAAGCATTTGAATTTCCAAGAACTCTTCAACAGTCTAAATAATTGAATATCCAGAAGAAGAAAGGGCCGGGGTGAGGTGGGGTGTGGAGGGAAGAAAAGTGTGTTTAAACTCTGTTGGCATCAGATTACAACATAGCCCAGGTCACACAGCATACTTAGCTGGGTCAGCTACAACTCAGATGAACCAACCAGTGAAGGAGGGATGATACTCGGACAATTTGGTTTTGGGTTTATAACCATTCAGGCTGTTTTGTGGTGACCACTGTGCCTAACCTAAATCAAGCCAGGCCATTTCTGGTTTTGTGGGCCATTAGCATTTTCTGTGGCTGCCATTATGGTGATAGAACAAGCCACTAGTTCCTCCCCGCCAACAAAGGAGACCACTGAAAACCCGTCCTCCAGGTTTCGGGTGGTGTGCACCTTGCAAAGATGAAAGAGAGTCAGGTTCATCAGGTGCTGCTCTACAAATGACTCAGAAGAGATCTAATTTTGCAGAGTTTAGTTGAAACCTGCTAGCCAAGGCCACAAGCCTCTCCAGCAGTTTGTTGACAAGCAGTCCTTCTGGGGTGAATCAGTGCCCTGCTGAATGTTTTGTAACAAATAAGTAAGTAGGTAAATAGGTCTATTGAGATAGCCACAGGTTGTAATGTGCACAGAATGAATGTTCTAACAAAGCCCACAAATCAGCAGAAAAAAGATCCTTAGTCTTTATCCAAGGTCCAGGTGTTAGGATAGCCTTAAATCTGTTTTGCTTTCTTGTGTTTAGAAAAAGAAAAAGTCATCATTCAGTTATCCATAATGCAAAAAAAAATAAAATAAAATATGGACCGGATATATATTATTTATTTATTCTGCGTTTTTATATTTTTATGATTATTCTATGTTCTAATATGTTAATACATTGGTTTGCTTGGAGCTCAAAAACGTTGGGTGAAAGAAAGCAACGTTGGGTGTAAGTCATAGTTTGTGACTTAACAAGCGAAGTGGGTCCAATCAACTCTAGTCAATTCAGTACACAGTGGTGATGAGAACAGGCGGATTTTCGTGAATGAATGATCATGATCCTTAGTTATGGTGTCTTTATGCTGGGTTTATTGAAAAAAGCAACAGGACTAAAAAAAAAAACACCTTAGTTTGAGTCAGGCAGAAATTCTCCATACAAATCTCCCCTCTTGGAAAGAATAAAAGACTAACCTGAATAAGACCAAGATGGCTGCAACCATAGAATTGATGCACTGCCTTTTTTGTGTGTGTATTTGTGGCCCCCATCTTGACTTTTCTGACTGCAGATATCTGTGTTCATAATCAACCTGCACAATGAAAAATCAGAGGAGATTTTGCTTGAGTTGGTACAAAAGAATCCTCTTTCTTTCTTTCTTTCCTTCCTTCCTTCTTTCCTTCTTTCCTTTCTTCCTTTTTTCTCTTTCCTTCCTTCCTTCCCTCCCTCCCTCCTGTCTTTCTTTCTGTCTGTCTGTCTTTCTTTCCTTCCTTCCTTCCTTCCTTCCTTC